>NW_024432181.1:0-5232 GCF_017639785.1 Mesocricetus auratus
CAGCACACATGTTTTAGTCTATAAATTGATTTCCTCAAGTACTGTGTCACATCCACAGACTGACACCGAGAGACTATGAGACTTGGACATAAACTTTCAGACTTATTTTCTTTCAAATATGTGTTGAACTATTCTGAATAATCTGCAGGTAGTTCCTGGCATAAAATCTGTCTCTAAAAACAGTACAAAAGTTTCTGACACACCTTGAAATTTTTATGTACAGGACAGAGATCAACATAACAAAATCCACAGTTAATACATACTAAATAGCAGAATAGTGCTGACAGTAACTGTCATAAAACTTAAGTTCTTTCAGCGTTAAGAGCCAAGACCTGAGCCACTTCAGCGCACACTCAGGTTGACTCGCCCATGGGCTGACAAACAAGTGACCAGGAGCCTGCAGAGAGAGATGGTCCACTTCCTCCCACAATCAGGGCAAAGGGCAGAGGTGAGCTCTGGATTCCGATCTTAGACACAAATTCCTCCTGCTTGCCCCCTCTCGGATCCCCTGACCTGGGGAGCACAGCCAGGTCGACTCACAGCAGACTGACAAGCAAAATGACCGCGCTCAGGATAGAGGATAGAGTACAGAGGACAGAGGACAGAGAGCAGAGAGCAGAGGTCAGAGAGTATTGGATTTTCTTGCAAGCACCGAAAGGGAACCCTGGTTGCCTACCCAGCAGGAGAGGAAGAGACTCTTTCTACACCCACTGGAAGAAGTGATGGAAAAGAGGCGATATAAAAACACACTCAGCAATGGAAAAACAAGTATGACACCACCAGAATCTAGAGATTTTACACCAGAGAGACCTGAACACCCCAGTGCAGATTAAGCAGAAGAGAATGACCTTAAATACACCTTATTGAACATGCTAGAGGCCCCCAAAGAGGATATGAGAAAAATCCCTTAAAGAAATGGAAGAAAAACCAAACCAAAAAATTCAACAAATGCAAGAAAGGGAGGAAAACACGAAGCAAAAATTTCAAGAAACAATTCAAACAGTGCAAAGGTTGAGAGCTGACATGGAGACAAAAAAACACACAGTCTGAAGGAATGCTGGAAATAGAAAAGCTGGGGAAATGGTCAGGTATTACAGATGCAAGCATAACCAACAAATACAAGAGATGGAAGACAGAATCTCAGGTGTTGAAGACACACTAGGAGAAATGGATTCATCGACCAAAGTAAATCTTAAGTCCAATAAATCCCTAACACAAAACATCCAGGAAATATGGGACACCGTGAAAAGATCAAACCTAAGAATAATAGGTATAGAAGAAGGTGAAGAAACCCAACTCAAAGGGGAAGAAAACATATTCAACAAAATCATAGAAGAAAACTTTCCCAACCTAAAGAAACACATGCCAATGAAAGTACAAGAAGCTTACAGAACACCAAATAGAGTGGACCACAGAAAAGTTCACCAACCACATAATAATCAAGACCCCAAGCATACAGAATAAAGAAAGAATATTTAGAGCAGCTAAGGAAAAAGATCAAATAACCTATAAAGGCAAATCTATCAGAATTACACCTGACTTCTCCATGGAAACTCTAAAAGCCAGAATATCCTGGATAGATATTGTATCAACACTAAGAGATCATAGATGCCAACTCAGATTACTATACCCAGCAAAGCTTCAAACAATATAGATGGAGAAAACAAGAATTCCATGACAAAACCAGATTTAAAAAATACATATCCACTAACCCAGCCCTACAGAAAGTTCTGGAAGGAAAATTCCAACCCAAGGAAGTCAGCTACAACCAGAAAAACATAGGCATTAGATAATCCAACTTTACCAATAGCCAAAAGAGAAAAGGGGTGGAATTCCACACATAATTCCACCACCATCAAACATTCCAAAACAAACAAGAATGAGCAATCAAAGGTCATTAATATCCCTCAATATTAATGGTCTTAACTCACCCATTATAAAGGCACAACCTAACAGAATGGATTCAAGACAGAACCCATCCTTCTGCTGCATACAAGAAACACACCTCAGCTTCAAAGACAGATGTTACCTCAGAGTTAGGGGTCGGGAAAAGATTTTCCAATCAATGAGAATGAAGACATAACATACCCAAATTTATGGAACACTTTGAAAGCAGTGCTAAGAGGAAAGTTCATAGCACTAAGTGCCCACATGAAGAAACTGGAGAATAGTCACACTAGAGAGTTAATAGCACAACTGAAAGCTCTAGAACAAAAAGCAAACTCACCCAGGAAGAGTAGATGCCAGGAAATAATCAAGTTGAAGGCTGAGCTCAATAAAGTAGAAACTCGGAAAACGATACAAAGAATCAATATAACGAAGAGCTGGTTCTTTAAGAAAATCAACAAGATAGACAAGATAGACAAACCTTTATCCAAACTCACGAAACAGCAGAATGTGAACATGCAAATTAACAAAATCAGAAATGAAAAGGAGACATAACAACGGACACTGAAGAAATCCAAAGAATCATCAGGTCATACTTTGAAAACGTGTAGTCCACAAAATTCGAAAATTTAAAGGAAATGGACAACTTTCTCGATAGATTGTTAAGAGAAGCTTTTTCTTTAAGAAAAACCTTACCACCAGCCTGGTTCTAGATCCGCATCAGTCCCAAATAAACACACAGGAGGCTATATTAATTATGAAGCTATTGGCCTTGCTTGTTTCTTACTGTCTAGCTCTGACTTAAGTAATTACCCCATAATTGTTAATCTAAGTGTTTCTCTTACCGGAGAATAGTTCCAGGCTTCCTACCTCCGTGGCATTACATCTTGCCTCCCTTGAGTTTCTCCTTCCCAGAGTTCTCCTGGACTCCTAGTCCCTCCTATCTAGATTCTCTATAGTCCAGACAGTGCTTTATTGACAAATAACAGGCAAATAACAGGACCTCCCCAACATCTCCTCTTTTCTGTTTAAACAAAGGAAAGTTCTTAACTTTAACATAGTCAAATCATATATAACAGAACTTTTATCAAGTAATAATACAGTTACAATATTTTGTCTATCAACATTCAGCAAGATTTAAAGAAAATATCATCTATCTCATTCTTGTGAGTCCAGAGTCCTATATGTAGCTTATCTTTTATCATAACTAAGGAAAACTATAATTATAACTATCTATCTTCAACTCCATCAAAGACCACAGAAGAATAATATATAAACACTAGGATTGACAGAGACATCTTGCTACCTGGACAGTCACCCAAAGTTCCTCTGTAACATTGGGGCATCCATCTTCAGCCCATAGGCCACAATGTGTCTGGAACACTTCTCAGCAAAGCAGGAAATTTTAAACTGTCCATCTGCATTGGCAGTCTGTCAGTCACTTTTCTGTGTCCTGTAGAAAGTCTGGTAGACTCTTCCATGAAGCAGGAACCCTGTAAGACTGAGTTCAGCAGTTACTTTTCTGTGGGTCCTGCATGTCCAGATTATACAACAACAGTCCAGCAGTACAGGCAAGAGCAGTTTCTTGCCCAAATGGCTAATCTTGCCATGTTGAAAGCAAACTCCATAACAAGATTCTTCGATGCCCATCTTCCTCTCAGATATAATTAGTGCTGCCAGGAGCAGACATTTCTCATTGTCAAGAAAAACCCTAAACCATTTTAAATGCCATTATTTTCTGAAGGTCTTTGAAAGGTTTGAAGACTGTATATCTATCTCAAATACATCTCTATATATCTAGAAAACCTAACTAACCTAACAATAAGACCTGACTCTTATATGTAACTATCTATAGTCTGTATTTAATTATGCATTACTTTTTAAAAGATCAGTATAAGCACAATACTTGATCAAGAGGAGAAATATAAACATCACAAAATTGACCTTGAATTTGTATCAATAAATGAAAAACAATACCCATACCATAATTCCCCTTTTTACCATTAAAAGAGATTGGTTGTAATCATTAACCAATTATAAACAATCCCATTTAAATGAAAACAAAGATTTATAAACGAGATGGGAATTAGGACGTCGCTCATTCCAAACTGCTTCGTGCTGGAAGGGGGCGCTGTTAATACCATGGGGATCATGACAAAACTCAGAAACCTGTATAAGTCCTTATTTTCGTGGTCTATAAGACTGCATCATCTTAGCTGTTTTAGTTGTTGAAACACCTGGTCCACTGCTTCTGGGGGTCTTGGTTCGTCCACAGAAGCCTGGAAGGAATCCTCAGCTTTTCATTTTCTCTAGAATCATAAGCAAAATCTCTTTTCCCAAGTAACATATCCTTATACTTAAATTTTGAAGTCAAGGCACTTTCAAAAGATAGAAGTTGGATTAATTCAGCAGCATTCATAATCAAGTGTACTTTAGCAGTTGTTCCTTCCTGAGCAATCAAAAAACTGAAAAACACAATAGCGTACAGTATCTAGACTCTCTGTGTATTTTCCATCTTTGCGTGGCTTATTTATTTATCTATTATTACTTTATTTATTTTACATTTATTTATTTTTCTCTGAGACAGGTTTTCTCTTTGGAAAGCCACCTGCCTCTGCCTCTGCAGCAAATCTTACTCTGCCTCCCAAGTGCTGGGATTAAAGGCATGTGCCACAAACGCCAGCTTCTCTATTTTACCACTATGTCTTTTTGTTTTCTCTCTCAATCTCACGTATATTTTTAAACACACTGTAAACCTTTAGAGGTTTTTTTTCATCCAAGTCTGACTTTACTGTATATCTTTACGTTTTTCTGGCCACGTGTCTTATCTATAAACCCGCAGCAATTTAAACTGCCTTTTTTTCAAGATGGCGGGTGTAAGCGTGGTTCCAGCTTACCGCCTCAGTCCATGCTGACATCCAGCAAAAGCTGCCACTTCCAGCTGTACATACACACCTTTCAATCGTTAGCAGAGTCTCCTAAAACAACCTTGCTGTTTTTTTTTTGTTTTTGTTTTTGTTTTTTTTTGCCGAGTCAGGAAGACTCTGGTAAGCAAGCCGCGTGAATCTCGCCTTGTCACAAGCAAAACACCTGAGAAAAATGCTGCTACCAAAAATCTGTGCTTCTCTCGGTTCTTCTGTTTCTAAAATTCCTTTAAAGCTTTTGTTGTTTTGTGTGGAAATTTAATCCCACTCCTTACACCATTCTGTTAAGAGAGGCTTTTTCCTTTGAGAGAAACTTTCCCTCCAGCCTGGTTCTAGATCTGCATCAGTCCCAAATAAACACACAGGAGGCTATATTAATTATGAAGCTGTCACCTGCCAAAATTAAATCAAGAACAGATAA
>NW_024432182.1:0-3083 GCF_017639785.1 Mesocricetus auratus
TTTTCTTCAATTTCTTACATTTTTGTTGTTTTTTTTTGGTTCCCTTGTCTGGTTGGTGGGAAGAGAAGACCTGGGATCTGGAGTGCTTGGCTTCCCTGGAATGGGAAGCTATGTTGGAGTCCCCAGACACTGGGAGGCATGCTCAGATGAGGTGCATTTTTTTACCTGGTCTTGTTGGTGAAAGACATGAACTGGGATCTGGGGTGCATGGCTCCTACCGGGCTGGGAGGCTCTGTGGGAGTCCACAGGCACTGGAAGTCATGTCTGGATGTGGGACCTTATTTACCTGGAACCACTGGTCTTCTTGTCTCATTGGTGGAAGAGAAGACCTGGGATCTGGAGTGCATGGCACCTGCCTGGATAGGAAGCTCTGTGGCAGTCCCCAGGCAATCCCCATGCACTGGAACCAGGCCCAGATGCAGGGCCTCATTTACTTGGTCCCATTTGATTCTGCAAATCCCACTGGTCCCGCTAGTCTCCTGGACCTTCTAGTCCCCTGGTCTTGTTGGTGGAAGAGAAGACCTGGGATCTGGGGTGCTTGTATCCCACGGGGAAGGGAGACTTTGTAGGGTCCCCAGGCACTTGGAAGCCCCTTTCTGTGTTAGTGTTTCCTGTTTTATATGTTTCATTTCCCATTTTATATTTTATGTATTTCTTATTATTTTATCTCTTCAATACTTACTTTCCTTTCTTCACTTTTTTTCGTTTTAAATGTCCTCCATTAAATGAGATACAGATTGCTATCAAGGACCAGCTGCAAGCCAAATATTGTTTCTGCAAACAAGCATGATGCCCATTATTAATTCTTATTTAATTCTTCCCTGTGGCCTGGTGCCAATATTTTGCCAGCTGGCATGCAGCATGTAAGAGACGTAGATTTTGCTTTATTTCAATGTATATTGTATCATAATCAAAGACAAATAGGCTGTGATTAATTGTCTTTCAAACCAGAGATATAGCAAAAGATACCTCTGTCAAGTTTTCATTGAAATTGCGGATAAACTAAAAAAACTACCTCCTTAGGTACCTGAGTTACTATTTGGTGGTAGCTTTATCAAGTTTTAGAAAACGTCCTGGAGAAATATGAGGGTCAAAATCCAAAACACCCTCCAGGTATCCTGTTCCATTGCAAGCCAGACTACCTTGAGAATATGTGGTGTAATCACTGGTCAAAAAAGGAGTATGGTAATGTCTAAATTTGCATAATAAGCCTTGCTTGAGAAATCCTATTACAGACAAGTAAACATGCATTCTGGTTAGTTCCAAAGATTGGAGGTCAAGCATAAAAATTGACAAGTGGTCTCTCAGAGGGATTCTTGTAAGTAGTAAATGTAGGGCATAACAGCTGCAAGTAGCATTTTACAAGTATTCAGACAGAGCCAATACAGATCTACAATGGAGGCCATGTACAAACACAACCTCATTAGAAGCCCACATTAACACAGTTTATATGTCTTTAATGCCCCAGGAGTGATATATACCCTTGTTAGCAGAGTTTATTATATTTCTGTGAGAAAACATAAGAACATAGGTTGTTAAATATTTGCCAGCAACATAAAAGATTGTTGAAATTCATAGACTGCTTTTGGTGAAAAATGAGAGGAATTTGACATACAGGGATTAAGGATTTTTTTCTTTTTGAGTGAAAGTATGCTGAGCAATTCAAAAGACCATGGAGGTGTTTTTTTTCTTATCTGTAGAATATGAGATATGACTAAATTGTCAGGAATGACTTATAACATCATAGTGATGGTTTCATTTGCATATATGCTTTACTGCATCAATATTTTGTAGCTGTGTGATAGAGAAATAAAATCAATTACATTTCACACATTGTTTTCCTTAGTGTAAGGTTAAATAGGATATATAATGGATTTTGTAGGTGGATGTAGTGTTTAGCATTTAGATATGCAATAGGCTGTGATAGATTTCAAGATCAGAACAGTTCACAAGCAAACCCAGCAGTATTTTCTTTGCTCATATCCACAGCCAAAGAATCAAGGGATGCTCATATGTAGTGTTTCCTTTGGAGATTTTAGTACCATGTGTACATGTCTAGTACACTCTTAAATGCAGTATATTCTGGAAGTGACTCTCAAAATGAGTAAATGACCAATTCCATGGCCAACGGGCTTAGCATTGGCAGTATATCCCATGTCAGGTGTCCCTAATCTTACTTAATAGAGCCTGTGGATCAGCTTTTTTTAAGGGAGTTGACTGTGGAGGGATGTCGTTATGATGTATGCATTTTTGGCATTTATTTATGATGTATATAGTGTTCTCTCTGCATGTATACCTGCAGGTTAGATGAGGGCATCAGATACCACTGCAGTTGGTTATGAGACACTATGTGGTTACTGGGAATTCAACTCAGGACCTCTGGAAGAACAGTCAGTGCTCTTTCCATCTGAGTCATCTCTCCAGCCCTGTGGACAAATGTTTACAATAATTTTTGTGTGAATGTTCTCTTCCCTTAGAATTAAAACTCTAAACAAGGAAATTAAAGGCCTTAGAGTTATCGTGACAATAGTGAATTTTCAATTTTATGTCCTTCTGCCATGTGTCCATAATTATTACCACTCAGGTGGAAAGGTACCTGGCATTTGGAGATGAAGTAAAACCACAAAGTTACACCTCATGACAAAGTCTAAAAATTTATTGGGAAGCCTGAAGCCAGGAATACAGTTTTACTTGTTCAAAAAGGAGCTTAGTCCTAAGTAGAAGATAGGGTTTATATAGATTTTCTGTGAGATATGGTGTAGCATTTCAGGGTGAAGTTCTCAAGGGTGAGTGCTAGTGGGCTTTCATGTATAGAGGTTTGACATGAAACTTAGTAGAACACATACTGTCATGTGCCTAGGGGGCACGGTTTTGAACAGGGAGAGTTGTTATTGGTGGATATTTTCCATGGATGGGTCTTAGGAGATTTGCCTCACCTTATGTGGCTCACAGATTTGGAGTCATTTCTAAGACTATAAAGAGACTGATGACCAAGCTGTTTTCCCCTAATTAGACAGCTACCCAAACATACTCTAACTGCTTTTCCCTTAAAGCAAATTGTATTCTGGCTATTCTGGCATATG
>NW_024432183.1:0-2987 GCF_017639785.1 Mesocricetus auratus
ACAGACTATGGACACCCCCATGGAGGGCCTCACCCTCCCTGGGGGAATGAGGGGATAACGGGGGGGTTCAGGGGAGGGCACGGGAGGAGGGGAGGGAATGGGAGAGGGACCTGGAACTGACTTGTGAAGCAACCTCGTTTCTTATCTAAATTTAAACTGGAAAAAAAAGAAAGTTATTTGAATGCATGTTAAACATTAATGTAATTTTTGAAAGGTTATATCTGATTTTTTTACCAAAATAAATCTGGAGAATAAAAAAATATAAAATAAAAAAAAGGATCTGAAACTAAGAAAAAATTCATGCTAAAGAAACTTTAAAGTAAGATCTCTGTCTTTATTTTTACAAATCGCATAGTATATATTTCTCAACTGTCCTCGTTTGTGTCTTGTTGCTGTAATAAAACATTGAACAAAACTGAAAAAAGACACCAACATTCATAAAAGCAACATTACTAAAACTCAAATCACATATAAAGCCTCACACACTTACAGTGGGAGATTTCAACACCCCACACTCATCACTAAACAGGACTACCAGACAGAAATTTAACAAAGAAGCAAAGTGGCTAATGGAAATTATGAACTAATTTGTAGTAATAGACATCGCTAGAACATTGCATCCAAATAAAAAATAATGTACCTTCTTCTCAGCACCACATAGAACCTTCTCAATAATCGACTGCATACTTGGCAGCATATCAAAAATCAGCAGGTACAAAAAATTGGAATAACTTCATGCATCTTATCAGACCACCATGCATTAAAATTAGAATTCAACAACAACACAAATTGCAGGAAACATACAAAATCATGGAAATTGAATAATGCACAACTGCACCATTGCTGGGTCAAAGAAGAAATAAAAAATAGAAATTAAAGACTTCCTAGAATTCAGTGAGAATGAAGGCACAACATAAACAAACTTATGGGACACTTTGAAAGCAGTGCTACTCGGGAAGTTCAGAGCACTAAGTGCCCAAATGAAGAAACTGAATGACAGTTACACTAGACAACAGCACAGCTGAAAGCACTAGAAAACAAAGAATCAAATTCACTCCGGAGGAGTATAAGCCAGGAAATAATCAAATTGAGGGCAGAAATCAATAAAGCAGAGGATAAGAAAACAATACAAAAAATCAATGTAACGAAAGTTGGTTCCTTGCGAAAATCAAAGAGATAAACAAAATGTTATGCAGACTTATCAAATGACAGATTGTGAACATGCAAATTAACAAAATCAGAAATGAAGAGGGGGAGATAACAACAGATATTGAGGAAATCCAGAGAATCATCAGGTCAAACTTTGAAAACCTGTACTCCACATATTTGAAAATCTAAAGGAAATGGACAATTTCCTGGATAGACATTACTTGCCAAAATTAAATCAAGAACATATAAGCAATTTAAATAGACCTATAACGTCTAAGAAAATAGAACGAGTCATATAGAGTCTCACAACTCAAAAAAGCCCAGGGCCAGATGGTCTCTGTGCAAAATTCTACCAGAAATTCAAAGAATAGTTTATACCAATTCTTCTCAAAGTCTTCTCTGCAATAGATGCAGAAGGGTCTTTTGCCAATCTCTTTCTACAAGGCTTCAATAACATTGATACCCAAGCCACACACAGACAAAACTAAGAAAGAGAACTTCAGAGAAATATCCCTCATGAACATTGATGCACAATAAAATTCTGTCAAATCAGATCCAAGAACACATCAGAAAACTCATCCACCATGATCAAGTAGGCTTCTTCTCAGGCATGCAGGGTTGGTTCAACATACGAAAATCCATCAATGCAATCCACCATATAAACATCCTGAGAAACAAAAATCACATAATCATCTCACTGGATGCTGAAAAAGCTTTTGACAAAATCCAATACCTCCTCACGATAAAGGCCATGGAGAGATCTGGGATAACAGGAACATACCTAAACATAATAAAACTATATACAGCAAAACAACAGCCAACATCAAACTAAATGGAGAAAAACTCAACGCATTTCCTCTACGATCAGGTCCAAGACAAGGCTGTCCACTCTCTCCTTACCTCTTAAATATTATCCTTGAAGTTCCATCAATAGCAATAAGACAACAAAAGGAGATCAATGGAATACAAATTGGAAAGCAAGAGGTCAAGCTTTAACTATTTGCAGATGATATGACAGTTTATATACATGACCCAAAGAACTGTACCAGGGAACTCCTGAAGCTTGTAAATACTTCCAGCAAAGTGGCAGGATAAAATATCAAATCAACAAAATCCTTAGCCCTACTATATACAGACAAGAAAAGGGCTGAGAAAGAAATCAGAGAAACATCACACTTTACAATAGCCACAATAAACATAAAATAATTTGGGTAATGCTTACCAAATAAATGAAAGACCTATATCACAAGGAACTTGAGTCTTTAAAGAAAAAAATAAAAGAAAGCATCAGAAGATGGAAAGGTCTCCCTTTCTCTTGGATAGGTAGGGTACCATCAATATAGTATAAATGGCAATCTTACTGAAAGCAGTACACAGATATAACACAGTCCCCATTAAACTCAAAGCAAAATTCTTCACAGAAGTTGAAAGAACAATAATTAACTTTATGTGGACCCAGCATAGCCAAAACAAACCTATTCAACACGGCAACATCCAGTGGCATTACCTACCCTATAGTCCTGAAAACAGTTCATATTGGCACAAAAAATAGAAAGACACCAATGGAATCAAATTGAACATGACAACATTATCCCATACAATTATGAACAAGTGATATTTGATAAAGAAGCTATAATTATACAATGCAAAAAAGATAGCATCTTCAACACATGGTGTTGTCATAACCGGATGACAACACGCAGAAGATTGCAGATAGATCCATATCTATTGATGTGCACAAAATAAGTTCAAATGGGTCAAGAACTCAAAATAATTCCATTCACACTGAACCTCTTAGAAGAGAAAGTAGGAGGTACTCTTGAAAGAATTAGTGCTAG
>NW_024432184.1:0-2983 GCF_017639785.1 Mesocricetus auratus
GTTGATCTCAGTGCCTGTGCCACTGGTGTTATGTTTAGGAAGTGGTCTCCTGTACCAACTCGTTGGAGAGTATCTCCCACTTTCTCTTCTAAAAGTTTCAGTGTGGCTGGATTTATGTTGAGATCTTTGATCCATTTGGACTTAAGTTTTGTACAAGGCGATAAACCTGGGTCTATCTGCAGTCTTCTGCATACCAGTACCCAGTTATGCCAGCACCATTTGTTGAAGATGCTTTCTTTTTTCCATTGTACAGTTTTAGCTTCTTTGTCAAAAATCAAGTGTTCATAGGTGTGTGGGTTAAAATTAGGGCTTTCGATTCGGTTCCATTGGTCTACCTGCCTATTTTTGTGCCAATACCAAGCTGTTTTAAAGGGAGTTCTTGATACAATTGGATCCTGGAACTAAACAATAGTGGGGGTAGGGATATCAGGAAGGGAATATTTGCCGGATTTCCCTGGAGATGATTCAGGAGGAGAAAGGGAGGCTTCAGCAGGTGTTCTTGTGCATAGCTGGGGATAAGACTGGGGGGATTGGATATGGAGGAGCAGAGGGAAATGTGAAGATCTGTAGTTATCCTACTTTCTTCCCTGTCTAGACTGTGTCTGTGAACTTTTAGTCTCTCTCTCTCTCTCCCTCTCTCTGTCTTTCTCTCCCTACATATGACTATGTACAAAAAAGTATATGATATACAAAGAATTGAGAATCTTTTTCATTCTGCATGTTTACTATTGTCTCCACCATCATTCATAAAAGGCCTCTGAATGATGGTGCACTAGGTGACAGAGCACATGGGGACCTTCCCCCCAAGTCATGCTACACAGCAGCCCAGGATTAAGAGGATACACCAGGCTGTTCAGGTAACATAAATAAACTGCCTTAGGTTTGAGAGAGAGGAAGACAGAGAGATAGAGAGCACATTCTACCCTATTAGGGGCTGCAAACACAATAAGTAGCTCTCAGGAACACAAAGCATATTGCATGAAGATGCTGAATCTGTAGACTTCTTTGCTGATTAGAAGAGGCAAGTGAACATATTGCTGCATCATGCCAGTGGGAACACTGAAAACCTTAAAGAGAAAAGTCTACTGTCCTGGGATAAGTGTGCTTTGGACTTGAGGGATAGACAGAAAGAGTCAGGAGCCAAGGATAGTTAGTCACTAGGTGTTCCTAAATTCTGAGGTTGCTTACCACATCATCCAGGAATTCATGCCAAGCTGTTTCAGAATCTTTAACTTGTAAGTTTTCCTGGGATTCTGAAACTCCAGATCATGACCCAGTATCTCAACTTTATCAGAGGCTCTGGGAGCCCAGAGAGTTCCAGTGTTGGAAACAACAGGGCCTGAAAATTTTTGTCACATGGATAGAGTTGTCTCTAAGTTTGATATCAGCAGGAGCTTGCCAACTGGAAGAGGGATAACTAGGAGATACACACTTAAGGAAACCATAAAACTAAACAGAAATGTATGATGAAAATGGTACTATAGAACAAATGGATTTAACAGTTACATACATAAAATTCCATTCAAAAACTACAGAATACACATTCTTTTCAGCAGCTCCTGGGACTTTCTATAAAATAGGTCATACATTAGGATGCAAGTCATGTTTTGACAAATATAGAAAAATTGATAATTTCTCATATACTACTGTAATAAAACTCCCTCCCCACAGCAGGAGAAACTATAGAGTACACACAATCTTAGGGAGATTAAACAACACACTTTTGAATGATGAATGTATCACTGAAGAAATTTAAAAAGGGAAATTAAAATTCCAAGAATCAAATGAAAAGAAATAAAGAAATAAATAGCAAAAGTCAACATACAAAATTCCATTGGGGATACGCAATCTAAAGGGGGGTCATTTGCAGGCTTAAGTCTCTAGGTATAAATTTCAAGTGTCCACTTCTCTATCTGTGGTTTCTCCATCTGTTGGATCCTTTGTACACACCTACTTAGAGATCCAGAAACACCGGTGCAGCCTTCTGCTTCCTGCTCCTCACTCCTTCCCCCATGCTGGGTTTGTGACAATGATTTAGGGTGCGGTTTTGGGTGGGGGTTACTGATATTCAGAATGGCTTCAGAGTCCATTATGTACCTTTAGGAGGGTGTGAGGGTGCAATAAAAAGGCAAAACTGATAGGTGAGTTTGCCAGCCTGATAAACACAGGCTCTCCTCACCTCTGCCTGCTAATGCAGATCTCCTGTGGCATTACCTTGTGATGTCCCATTGAGCTCCCACTTATATTTTTTTAGGTACATATCCTACCTGGTGAGACCCATAACTGATTCCTGTTAGGAAACACAGTGTGCATCCCTTAGCAGTGCAAACTCGGGACCAGGAACTAGCTCAGTGGTTCTCAACCTGACCCCTTGAAAGACCCCTACCCAGGACCCCCTAGGAAAAGAAAAGCAAGGCCAGGCCTTTGCCTAATGAAAAAAACCAGACCAGGTGCCTCACCCAGCTGGCAGGATGTCAAACAGGATCTGTGGTCACCAGAGCAGTCATGGGACCCGGATAATAATTGCTGAAGCGTGCCAGGGTCTTTTATGTGGCAATACCAGGACACCTAGTGCTTGGCAACTACCCCTGCCCCAGTTGTGTCTATAATCACCATAGTAGTCATGGGACCCGGATAATAATTGCTGAAGCATACAGGGGTCTTTCATGAAGAAATACCAGGAAACTTAGTCCGTGGGAACTACCCATGCCCCCAAGATGAGCCAATGAAATGCCTGTTACTTATGTAACCATTAAAACTCTATAAATATTGTGCTCCCTGCAAGCCCAGTATGCTCTGCACCCGAGTTGCAGTAGCATCCGCAGGTGCCTGTGCACTCAATAAATCACCTCTTGCGTTTGCAGCCAGTGGTCTGGCCCCGGTTCTTGGGCAGAGGGTTCGGTTCAGTGCCCGGCGCTTTGATGCCGAGGTCTTTCACCCTTAGGAGTGAAGGGGTCAAACAATCCTTTCATGTGGGTCACAT
>NW_024432185.1:0-4067 GCF_017639785.1 Mesocricetus auratus
TATTTGTTGTTTGAAAAAGACTGTTTAGTGTTTTAAATGTTGAGAATATAAAACAAATTTAAAGATAAGATTCTATAAATATGAATATATGAATTTAACCAAAAGTGAGGATGTTTTTAAAATGCCTTGGTTTTGGTCTCAGGCAGATTCAGACATATGGATTCATTCTACTACAGGACAGAGGCTAAGTATATATTGTTAATTAACATATACATATGTAGTTTGAGCCTCTTTTAAGTGTGTGTGTATGCGTGCACACACTTGTAGTCATGATAATCCACAAGTGGAGGTCAGAAGAAGATTCCCAGGAGTTGGTTCTCTCCTTCTCTTTGGTCTCCAGAGACTTAACTCAGGCTGTCAGCTTAGCCTCAAGCAATAGACCTGAGTGAGACTGAAGGCCACTGCGTGGGACCTCAGAAAGGGAGTGTGGGGTTAGAGATTGGCCTGGGAGAAGTGTCTGGTTTTGGAGTTTATGAGCCAGAGCCTCCAAAGCCAAAGAAAGGTTGGAGGGTGGGGCCTGAGTCATACTCTGTACCTGGATCCTGGTCAGAACTGGGGCTTAGAGCTGAGTCTTGACTCAGGTCCGTGATGCCTGCCTTTTATCAGTCTCCTTGGCCAATCCTGTGCTCAGGATCCCAGGCTGTTTCCTACCATACAAAGAATCCACAGACTGGCCCAACTACCAAAACCTGGGGCAAAGCTGACATTGGTAAGGTAGTGAAGAGAGGAAAAGCATGCAAAAGCAAAGGGAAATGGGCTGTGCTATCAGTGAGGACTAGAGTCACCAGTGTTGAAGGAAGGCGGCGTAACATTATTCAAATTTAGTTAGTGTTTCTTCTTTTCTTTCCAGTAGACAATATCTGTGCTAGTACACTGCCTCTTGTGTGGCTTACCTGATTTATTGGTGAGCAAAAGGTAAACAATATTAAAATCTTATTATTGAAGCATATGGGCCCAGTAGATTTTGCTGACCACAAATAATTTTTGTTGTTCATGTGCAATATGTGACTGCTGTACTTAAGGTCAAACAGGTTTCTGAAATGCTGAACACAGCAGTGTTAAGCAAGTTCCTCAGTACAGCAACTCTTCACAATTTTTACTATGCTCGGTTCACTGTGAGTGTGTGATGAGGGCATAGAGTACAGGGTTGGTCAAATGTGATCACGGGGTGGGGTGTATTCCTGTGATAGTAAACTGATGTGCAATACCCATGACAAAGGCTACTTGTAAAGAAAGCATTTAAAAGTAGGTGTGCTTACAGTTTCAGGGGATTCATTTCATCATATGGGCAAATGGTGGCAGGCAGGCAGGCAGGCAGGCAGGCAGGCAGGCAGGCATGGCACTGGAGTAGCCCCTGAGAGTTCACATTGATCTGCAGGTGAAAGAGAGAGAGACAGAGACACAGATTTAGAAAGAGAGAAAAGAGACAGGGCCTGTCTTGAGCTTTTGAAATCACAAAGCTCACCCCAATGACACACCTTCATCAACAAGGACACATTTTCAAATCTTCCCAAACAGTGTACTACCTAAGAACAAAGGACTTAAACACATAATAATGTGGGGCCATTTTCATTCAAACCACACGAATTACATTATAAATATAAAAGTCTAGATTTCAAAGCACATGCCTGTAATACCAGCACTTGAGGGAGACTGAGGAAGAAGGATTACTGTGGGTAGAAGTTTGTCTTGAACTTCATCGTGAGTTTGATACACACCCGGGACACTATATGAGACTTGGTCTAAACACAAATAAATACAAAGTTGTGATTTGCAACAATATATTCCAAAATAGTCACAGTGGTTATCTTTGTGGAGAAGAGAACTTCCTTCCTGGTTTACCCAATTCTGTGTTTATAGAATACATGATACTTTAGGATATGACACCCTGAAGCACCATTCTTCACATGTTTCACAATGGCTATTCAGAGAAACTACAAACTCTACTGACAAGATTAACCAGGAAGAATTGCCCTTCTGGAAGAGAAATTCACATCTCTGAGGAAATGAAATGCCTTAATAACCTGTGGTGTCAAAGAGCTCCTCTCACTGATCCTCCCTTCCTAACTAGGAAGGTCCACTTACAAGAAGGAGAGACAGCAGTCTGATACCTGTCCCAGGTAGAGACAGTCACAGGCTTCATGGAGACTTCATGTGCACCACAAATGTCCTTGATTCCTCTGCCATTCCCTAGCAACACCACCCTTGCCAGGGAAGTCCAAGCCCCATCCATGTGTTTAGCTCCTTGCTGGGTGTCATGCTGAATGTACATGTCTCAGGTATGTTGTTTGCTGTTGTTATTCTCTCAATTATTATCCATTCATTCTCCCATGCGTTTACAGTTTACTGATTCTACTCCTTAGTTATGTGTGAAATCTTTCCATTACCAGGTCTCAGTTTACTGATTATATCCCTTAGTTCGATATGAGACCTGTTTCCTCAGGTCATTCCCCTTTCTTATGTAATTATAGAGATCTGCCTTCCTACTATAATACTTATTGACATGCATTTGGTCAATGTTTAGGCCCAGGCAAAAGCATTCAATCTAAGGCATTCCCAGATATATGAGGACACAGAATTACTACATGCCCAAAACTGTTGATTCTTAGCTGCCCAGGTGGATAGAAAAAATCACATGCTGTGGTTTTACCTCACTGGCAGATAGAAAATCGATAACCTAAACTACTCCCACACTAAAAGATTCTCAAACTTCTTGCATTTACTTTCACCCCAGTTTATTAACCCAAGATCTTGGCTCAGAAATTTGCTGCTTGTGTTTCCCCTGAGAAGATAACCACAAGGGTAATCATTCCATTTACTTATCCTCAGGAAAAAGTAAACTTACCTGAAAACCCTTGCTGCCTAAGCCAGAGCACTGGAAGGCACCAGGATCTAGTTCTTGTGTAAATTAAACTTAGAATCCCTCCTTGACTTACATCCCTAAGTAACTGATGGTAAAAAGCTTCTCTTAGCAAGAAACCATAGCAAAACTGTGACAGCAGAACAAAAGCTGCCAGCTTGCATTACTCTGTTGATTTTATAGGTTGCCTGCTTACCCAATGCTGGGAGAAAAGGAGCCTGCTGAATAAAAAGACAATCTTTGCCTTACTCAAGATTTTGACTATATATAAACTTTTAGCTCTTTATCTAACCACCTAAAAATGTAGTGTAGCACACTAGTGTGCCTTTATAGAAATCTGATGATTTAATCTCTTCGCTAACCTTCTTCTCTCTTAAGCAGCTCATCGGAAGCTCACTGGACAATCCTACCTTTGTGTTGACGATTAGGAATTCACCCATGTGAAAAATATTATCTGCCTTTTATTGTGCAAAAGAATTCCAGTCCTGGACACCACTAGGGCTGAAATTGTTGGTTGTAAGGATATATAACCTGGGAACATTTGTTGTGGGATGGAGAACTATAAGGAGACAAGGATCGTGTTGTATGTAGATTCTCTTTGCCACAGATTTTACCTCCTTTGCTTATCGTCGCTCTTTTCTTTGAATTGTGAGTGAAAATTTTAGAGACTGGCCTTCTAAACTTTTCAATAGATGGGCTCATGTCAGACAAGTAAACAGTAACAAGGAAAGAGGGGAGGTTGGGAGGAGAGATGAAGGGGAGGAAACAAGAAGAAATAAAAAGAGAAAGAAGATAAAAATGTTATACATATAGGACATTTGAGCACAGACATCAAATTTTTTTTCCGTTTCAGTATGTCAGTCACTAAGGGTATTTCTTCATTGTAATTTGTCAGTTTATTCCTACCCCAGGATCCCATCTAGGACACAAGAGAAACTTAGTCCCCTCAGCATATTCCTCTGACACATAGACTTATGTAAACTTAAGACTGTTACTTGCTACCAGGATCACAGTTCATTAGCTTGGTGAGACAGTCAATATTTTATACAGTTAACCAGTTTGTCTATTAACAGTCCATTTTCTCAACAATACTCTAAAGTAGGTATTCTCTTCATGATTTGAATAGGCAAGATCAGATTAGGGGAGGTACACAAACTTAAACTGCTGAAAAGAGACTGGGCCAGGACAGTGAGGGAAAAATTTACCC
>NW_024432186.1:0-38898 GCF_017639785.1 Mesocricetus auratus
CAAGACCCCAATATTCAAATGCGAAGGAAGCAGAAGAGAACGATCTTAAAAGCACTTTCATGAAAATGATAGAGGCCCTAAAAGAGGATATTGGAAAATCCCTCAAAGAAATGGAAGAAAAACAAACCAAAAAATGCAAGAAATGGAAGAAAAAACAAACCAAAAAATGCAAGAATTGGAAGAAAAAACAAACCAAAAACGGCACGAAATGGAAGAAGAAATGAAGCAAAAAATGCAAGAAATGGAAGAAAAAGCAAAGCAAAAAATGCAAGAATTAGAAGAAGAAACATACCAAATAAGGCAGGAAATGGAAGAAGCAACAAAGCAAAAAATGCAAGAAATGGTAGAAAAAACAAAGCAAAAAATGAAAAAAATGGAGGAAGAAACAAACCACAAAAGGCAGGAAAGGGAAGAAGAAACAAAGCACAAAATCCAAGAAATGGAACAAAAAGCAAACCAAAAAATGCAAGAAATGGAAGAAAGAACAAACCAAAAAATTCATAAAAGGCAACAAACGGACGAACAGATAAACAGAAAATTGCAAGAAGCAATGCAAATGCTGCAAGGGTTGAAAACTGAAATAGAGACACTAAAAAAAACACAATCTGAAGAAAGGCAGAAAATAGAAAAGCTGGACAAACAGTCAGGCACTACCAATACAAGCATTACCAACAGAATAGAAGAGATGGAAGAGAGAATCTCAAGTGTTGAAGATACATTAGGAGAAATGGATTTATCAACCAAAGAAAACCTTAAATCCAACAAATCCTTAACACAAAACATCCAGGAATTATGGGACACCATGAAAAGACCAAACCTAAGAATAATAGGTATAGAAGAAGGAGAAGAAATCCACCTCAAAGGGGCAGAAGGCATATTCAACAAAATCATAGAAGAAAACTTTCCCAACCTTAAGAAAGACATGCCAATGAAGGTACAAGAAGCCTACAGAACACCAAATAGAGTGGACCACAAAAAAAATCCCCTCGCCACATAATAATCAAGACCCCAAACATACAGAATAAAGAAAGAATATTAAGAGCAGCTAAGGAAAAAGGTCAAGTAACATATAAAGGCAGACCTATCAGAATTACACCTGATTTCTCCATGGAAACTCTGAAAGCCAGAAGGTCCTGGATAGATATTCTACCTACACTAAGAGACCATGGATGCCAGCCCAGACTACTATACCCGGCAAAGCTCTCAATCACTATAGACGGAGAAAACAAGATATTCCATGACAAAACTAGATTCAACCAATATGTGTCCACTAACCCAGCCCTACAGAAAATTTTGGAAGGAAAACTCCAACCCAAGGAAGCTAACTACAACCAGAAAAACATAAGCATTAGAGAATCCCTCTCTACCAACAGCCAAAAGAACAAAGGGGCGAAATTCCACCCATAATTCCACCAACAACAACCATCGCAAATCGAAGAAGGATGAGCAATCAATGGTCATTAATATCCCTCAATATTAATGGCCTTAACTCACCCATAAAAAGACACAGACTAGCAGAATGGATTCGAAGACAGAACCCTTCCTTCTGCTGCATACAAGAAACACACCTCACCCTCAAAGACAGACATTACTTGAGAGTTAAAGGTTGGGAAAAATTTTTCAATCAAATGGACCCAAGAAACAAGCAGGGGTAGCAATCCTAATATCTAACAAACTAGACTTTAAAATAAAATCAATCAAAAGAGATGAAGGAGGTCATTACATACTCATCACAGGTGAAACCCACCAAGACGAAGTGTCTATCCTGAACATCTATGCCCCCAATACAAAGGCATCCACATTCGTTAAAGAAACATTATTAGAACTTAAATCTCATCTAAAGCCCCACACAGTTATAGTGGGAGATTTCAACACACCACTCTCACCACTAGACAAGAATACCAGACAGGAACTCAACAAAGAAGCAAAGGGTCTAATAGAAGTAATGACCCAACTGGGATTAACAGATATCTATAGAACATTTCATCCACATAAAAAAGAATATACCTTCTTCTCACCACCACATGGAACCTTCTCAAAAATCGACCACATACTTGGCAACATATCAAACCTCAGCAGCTACAAAAAAATTGGAATAACTCCATGCATCTTATCAGACCACCATGCCTTAAAATTAGAATTCAACAACAACACAAAGTGCAGAAAACCTACAAACTCATGGAAATTGAATAATGCTCAACTGCACCATCCCTGGGTCAAAGAGGAAATAAAAAAAGAAATTAAAGACTTCCTCGAACTCAATGAGAATGAAGACACAACATACCCAAACCTATGGGACACTTTGAAAGCAGTGCTACGGGGAAGTTCATAGCACTAAGTGCTCACATGAAGAAACAGGAAAACAGTTATACCAGAGAATTAACATCACAGCTAAAAGCTCTAGAACACAAAGAAGCAAACTCCCCCAGGAGGAGTAGACGCCAGGAAATAATCAAATTGAGGGCTGAAATCAACAAAGTAGAAACCAGGAAAACAATACAAAGAATCAATGCAACGAAGAGTTGGTTCTTTGAGAAAATCAACAAGATAGACAAACCTTTGTCCAAACTTACCAAACAGCAGAGAGTGAACACGCAAATTAACAAAATCAGAAATGAAAAGGGGGACATAACAACAGACTCTGAGGAAATCCAGAGAATCATTAGGTCATACTTTGAAAACCTGTACTCCACAAAATTCGAAAATTTAAAGGAAATGGATGACTTCCTGGACAGCTATCATTTGCCAAAACTAAATCAAGAACAGATAAGCAATTTAAATAGACCTATAACCCCTATGGAAATAGAAGCTGTCATCAAAAGTCTCCCAACCAAAAAAAGTCCAGGTCCAGATGGCCTCAGTGCAGAATTCTACCACAAATTCAAAGAACAGCTTATACCAATTCTTCTCAAAGTGTTCCACACAATAGAAGCAGAAGGGTCTTTGCCAAACTCTTTCTATGAGGCTTCAATAACCTTGATCCCCAAGCCACACAAAGATACAACCAAGAAAGAGAACTTCAGACCAATATCCCTCATGAACATTGATGCAAAAATACTCAATAAAATACTGGCAAATCGGATCCAAGAACACATCAAAACAATCATTCACCACGATCAAGTAGGTTTCATCCCAGGGATGCAGGGATGGTTCAACATACGAAAATCCATCAACGTAATCCACCATATAAACAAGCTGAAAAACAAAAATCACATGATCATCTCACTAGATGCTGAAAAAGCCTTTGACAAAATCCAACATCCCTTCATGATAAAGGTCTTGGAGAGATCTGGGATAACAGGGACATACTTAAACATAATAAAAGCCATATACAGTAAACCAACAGCCAACATCAAACTAAATGGACAGAAACTCAACGCAATTCCTCTAAAATCAGGAACAAAACAAGGCTGTCCACTCTCTCCATACCTTTTCAACATGGTACTTGAAGTTCTAGCTATAGCCATACGACAACAAAGGGGGATCAAGGGGATACAAATTGGGAAGGAAGAAGTCAAACTTTCACTGTTTGCAGACGATATGATAGTTTATATCAGTGACCCAAAGAACTCTACCAGGGAACTCTTACAGCTGATTAACACCTTCAGCAAAGTGGCAGGTTACAAGATCAACTCAAGAAAGTCAGTAGCCCTACTATATACAGATGATAAAAGGGCTGAAAGAGAAATCAGAGAAACATCACCCTTTACAATTGCCACAAACAACATAAAATACCTTGGGGTAACGCTAACCAAACAAGCGAAAGACCTGTATCGTAAGAACTTTGAATCTTTAAAGAAAGAAATTAAAGAAGCCCTCAGAAAATGGAAAGATCTCCCATGCTCTTGGATAGGTAGGATCAATGTAGTAAAAATGGCAATCCTGCCAAAAGCAATCTACAGATTCAATGCTATCCCCATTAAAATCCCAGCACAATTCTTCACAGACCTTGAAAGAACAATAATCAATTTTGTATGGAAAAACAAAAGACCCAGGATAGCCAAAACAACCCTGTTCAACAAGGCAACGTCCGGAGGCATCAATATCCCTGACCTCAAGCTCTATTATAGAGCTATAGTCCTGAAAACAGCTTGGTATTGGCACAAAAATAGACAGGCAGACCAATGGAATCGAATTGAAAATCCGGGTATTAACCCACACACGTACGAACATCTGATCTTCGACAAAGAAGCTAAAAATATACAATGGAATAAAGAAAGCATCTTCAACAAATGGTGCTGGCATAATTGGAGACTGGCATGTAGAAAAATGCGGATCGATCCATGTTTATCGCCATGCACAAAACTTAAGTCCAAATGGATCAAAGACCTCAACATAAATCCAGCCACACTGAACCTCTTAGAAGAGAAAGTGGGTGGTACCCTTGAAAGAATTGGTACAGGAGACAGCTTCCTGAACATAACACCAGTAGCACAGACAGTGAGCTCAACAATTAATAAATGGGACCTACTGAAACTGAGAAGCTTCTGTAAGGCAAAGGACACAGTCAGCAAGACAAAAAGGCAGCCCACAGAATGGGAAAAAATATTCACTAATCCCACATCTGACAGAGGGTTGATCTCCAAAATTTACAAAGAACTCAAGAAGCAAGTCTCCAAAACAGCAAAGGACCCAATTAAGAAGTGGGCTGCAGAACTGAATAGAGAGTTTTCAATAGAGGAGTCTAAAATGGCTGAGAGGCACTTGAGAAAGTGCTCAACATCCTTAGCCATCCGGGAAATGCAAATCAAAGCAACTCTGAGATACCATCTCACTCCTGTCAGAATGGCTAAAATCAAAAACACCAATGACAATTTATGCTGGAGAGGATGTGGTGAAAGGGGGACACTCCTCCATTGCTGGTGGGAGTGCCAACTGGTTCAGCCACTTTGGAAAGCAGTATGGAGATTCCTCAGAAAAATGGGAATAAACCTACCACAAGACCCAGCAACTGCACTCTTAGGCATATATCCAAATGATGCCCATTCATATAACAAAGATGTCTGTTCCACTATGTTCATAGCAGCTTTATTTGTAATAGCCAGAACTTGGAAGCAACCTAGATGTCCCTCACCCGAAGAATGGATAGAGAAAATGTGGTACATCTACACAATGGAGTACTATTCAGCAGAAAAAAATAATGGAATCATGAGATTCGCAGGCAAATGGATGACACTAGAAGAAACCATCCTGAGTGAGGTAACCCAGTCACAAAAAGAGAAACATGGCATGTACTCTCTCATATATGGATTTTAGACATAGATCTGGGGAGTGCCAGCCTACAATCCTATTGCCAGAGAGTCTGGGAAACAGAAACTTCATTTACTGGCTGGTTAAGTACTGAGCTGAACTCAAGAAAGCCAGTATCAGAGAGGGAGGACTGATGATCAAAGGGATTAAGACTGGGCTGGTTGAACCCCCAGAAACAGCTGACCAGACAAAGGTTAACTCTTGAATCCCAGGCATCAGCCTGGGAATCCAGCATGGGACTGATCAAGACCCCCTGAATCTGGGTGTCAGTGAGGAGGCCTAGGTAATCTATTGAGCCTTGGACAGCAGATCAGTACCCATCCCAAGTATACACACGGTCTCTGGACTCCCATAGAACAAAGTGAGGTGCACTCTCACCCTGAACTCTTGGGGAAGGGTCTAGGCCCTGCCCTATATGAAATGACAGACTATGGACACCCCCATGGAGGGCCTCACCCTCCCTGGGGGAATGAGGGGATAACGGGGGGGGATGGGGGGAGGGCACGGGAGGAGGGGAGGGAAAGGGAGAGGGACCTCGTACTGACTTGTGAAGCAACCTTGTTTCTTATCTAAATTTAAAATGGAAAATAAAAAAATATTAATAAAAAAAAAAAAAAAAGAAAAAAAAAAAAAAAAAAAAAAAGAAAACCACCTGAAAGGAGCAGAAAACTTATTCAACAAAATCATAGAAAACTTTCCAATCCAAAGAGAGACATGCCAATGAAAGTACAAGAAGCTTAAAGAACACCAAATAGAGTCGATCACAAAAAAAGTCCCATGGCTGCATAATAATCAAAGACCCAAATATACAGAATAAAGAAAGAATATTAAGAGCAGCTAATGAAAAACGACAAGTAACATATAAAGATAAACCTATCAGAATTACAACTGACTTCTCCATGGAAACTCTGAAAGCCAGGAGGACCTGGATAGATATTCTACCAACAATAACAGACCATGGATACCAGCCCAGAATACTATACCCAGTAAAGCTCTCAATCATTAATGGCCTTAACACACCCATAAAAAGACACAAGCTAGAATAATGCATTCAAAGATAGAACCCATCCTTCTGCTGCATACAAGAAACACAACTCACCCTCAAAGAGAGACATTACCTGAGAGTTAAAGGTTGGGAAAAGATTTTTCAACCAAATGGACCCAAGAAACATGCAGGGGTAGCAATCCTAATATCTAACAAACTTGAATTTAAAATAAAATCAACCTAAAGAGATGAAGGAGGTCATTACATACTCATCACAGGTGAAATCCACCAAGATGAAGTGTCTATCCTGAACATCTATGCCCCAAATACAAAGGCATCCACATTCGTAAAAGAAACATCATTAGAACTTAAATCACATATAAAGCCCCACACAGTTATAGTGGGAGATTTCAACACACCATTCTCACCACAAGACAGGAATACCAGACAGAAACTCAACAAAGAAGCAAAGGGTCTAATAGAACTAATGACACGACTGGGAATAAAGACAGCTATAGAACATTTCATCCACATAAAAAAGATATACTTTCTTCTCAACACAACATGGAACTTTATCAAAAAATCTACCACATACTTGGCAAGATATCAAACCTCAGCAGCTACAAAAAAATTGGAAAATTCCATACATCTTATCAGAGCACCATGTGTTAAAATTATAATTCAACAACAACACAAATTGAAGAAACCATACACTCATGGAAATTGAATAATGCACATCAGCACAATTCCTGGGTCAAAGAAGAAATAAAAAAGAAATTAAAGACTTCCTAGAATTCAATGAGAATGAATACACAAACTACCCAAACGCATGGGACACTCTGAAAGCAGGGCTATGGGGGAAGTTCATAGCACTAAGTGCCCACATGAAGAATAGTTATACTAGATAAGTAACAGCACAGTGGAAAGAGCTATAACACAAAGAAGCAAATTCCCCCAAGAAGATTAGATGCCAGGAAATAAATAAAATGGGGGCTGAAATCAATAAAGTAGAACCTAGGAAACAATACAAAGAACCAATTTAACCAAGTGATGGTTCTTTGAGAAAATCAACAAGATAGACAAACCTTTGTCCAAACTTACAAAACAGCAGAGTGTGAACATGCAAATTAACAAAATCAGAAACAAAAAGGGGGACATAACAACAGACTCTGAGGAAATTCAAGAATCATCAGGTCATAGTTTAAAAACCTGTACTCCACAAAATTCGAAAATTTAAAGGAAATGGACAATTTTCATGATAGCTATATCTTGCCAAAATTAAATAAAGAACAGATAAGAAATTTAAATAGACCTATAACCCCTATGGAAATAGAAGCAGTCATCAAAAGTCTCCCAACCAAAAAAGCACAGGTCAAGATGGCCTCCATGCAGAATTCTAACAGAAATTCAAAGAACACCTTATACCAATTCTTCTCAATGTATTCCATGCAATGGAAGCAGAAGGGTCTTTGCCAAACTCTTCCTACAGGGGTTCAATAACCTTGAACCCCAAGTCACACAAAGACACAACTAAGAAAGAAAACATCAGACCTATATCCCTCATGAACATTGATGCAAAAATATTCAATAAAATACTGACAAATTGGATCCAAGAACACAGCAAAACAATCATTCACCACGATCAAGTAGGTTTCATCCGAGGGATGCATGGATGGTTCAACATACGAAAATACATCTATGTAAACCACCATATAATCAAGCTGAAAAATAAAAATCACATGATAATCTCACTAGATGCTGAAAAAGCCTGTGACAAAATTGATCACCACTTCACGATAAAGATCTTAGGAAGATCTGGGATAACAGGAAATTACCTAAACATAAGAAAAGCTATATACAACAAACCAACAT
Source organism: Mesocricetus auratus (assembly GCF_017639785.1). Classification (NCBI taxonomy): domain Eukaryota; kingdom Metazoa; phylum Chordata; class Mammalia; order Rodentia; family Cricetidae; genus Mesocricetus; species Mesocricetus auratus. The sequence continues at coordinate 8,108 of NW_024432186.1, forward strand.
CAAACCAAATGGACAGAAACTCAACTTAATTCTGCTAAAATTAGGAACAAGATAAGGCTCTCCACTCTCTCCATATTTTTATAATATTGTACTTGAAGTTCTAGCCATTGCCATATGACAACAAAAGGAGATCAAGGGGATACAAATTGGAAAGGAAGAGCTCAAATGGTATGATGCTTTATATAAATGACCCAAAGAACTCTACCAGGGAACTCTTACAGCTGATTAACATCTCCAGCAAAGTGGTAGGCTACAAAATCAACTCAATAAAATCAGTAGCCCTACTAAATACAGATGATGAAAGGGATGAGAAAGTAATCAGAGAAACCACACCCTTTACAATTGCCACAAACAACATAAAATACCTTGGGGTAACGCTAACCAAACAAATGAAAGACCTGTATCATAAGAACTTTGAGTCTTTAAAGAAAGAATTTAAAGAAGCCCTTAGTAAATGGAAAGATCTCCTATGCTCTTGGATAGATAGGATCAACATAATAAAAATGGCAATCCTGCTAAAAGCAATCTACAGATTCAATGCAATCCCCATTAAAATATACCACCACAATTCTTCACATACCTTGAAAGAACAATAATCAATTTTGTATGGAAACAAAAGACCCAAGATAGCCAAAACAACCCAGTTTAACACGGCAACTTCTGGAGGCATCACATTCCCCAACTTCAATCTCTTTTACAGAGCTATAGTTCTGAAAACAGCTTGGTAGTGGTACAAAAATATACAGGTAGACAAACAGAATCAAATTGAAAACCCTGATATTAACCTACACTCATATGAACATCTGATCTTTGACAAAGAAAAAAATATACAATGGAAAAAAGAAAGCATCTTCAACAAATGGTGCTGGCATAACTGGATGCTGGTATGTAGAAGAATGCAGATTGATCCATGTCTATCACCATGCATCAAAGTTAAATCCAAATGGATCAAAGACCTCAGCATAAATTCACCCACACTGAACCTCTTAGAAGAGAAAGTGGGTGGTACCCTTGAACGAATTGGTGCAGGAGACAGCTTCCTGAACATAACACCAATAGCACAGATATTGAGATCAACAATTAATAAATGGGACCTTCTGGAATTGAGAAGCTTCTGTAAGGCAAAGGACACAGTCAGCAAGACAATAAGGCAGCGTTCAGAATGGGAAAACATATTCACTAACCCCACATCTGGCAGAGGGCTGATCTCCAAAATTTACAAAGAACTCAAGAAGCAAGTCTCCAAAACACCAAAGAATCCAATTAAGAAGTGGGCTGCAGAACTAAATAGAGAGTTTTCAATAGAGGAGTCTAAAATGGCTGAGAGGCACTTGAGAAAGTGCTCAACATCCTTAGCTATCTGGTAAATACAAATCAAAACAACTCTGAGATACCATCTCACTCCTGTCAGAATGGCTAAAATCAAAAACACCAATGACAATTTATGTTGGAAAGGATGTGGAGAAAGGGCAACACTTCTCCACTTCTGGTGGGAGTGCCAACGTGTACAGCCACTTTGGAAATAAGTATGGAGATTCTTTAGAAAAATGGAAGTAAACCTACCACAAGACCGAGCAACTCCACTCTTAGGCATATATCCAAATGATGCCCATTCATATAACAAGGATGTCTGTTCCACTATGTTCATAGCAGCATTATTTGTAATAGCCAGAACCTGGAAGCAACCTAGATGCCCCTCAACCGAAGAGTGGATAGAGAAAATGTGGTACATTTATACAATGGAGTATGATTCAGCAGAAAAAAACAATGGAATCCTGAGATTTGCAGGCAAATGGATGACACTAGAAGAGACCATCCTGAGTGAGATAACCCAGTCACAAAAAGAGAAACATAGCATGTACTCTGTCATATATGGATTTTTTACATAGTCCTGGGGAGTGCCAGCCTACAATTCCATGCACAGAGATTCTGGGAAACAGAACCTTCATTCAGTGGCTATTGGATGCTGAGGCACATTCGCATGGTAAGCACTGAGCTGAACTCAAGAAATCCAGTGACAGAGAAGAAGGACTGATGACCAAAGGGATTATGACTGGGCTGGTTTAACCCCCAGAAACAGCAGAGCTGACAAGGGTTAGCGCTTGAATCCCAGACTGATTCCTGGGATTCCAGCATGGGACTGATCAAGACCCCCTGAATGTGGTTGTCAGTGAGGAGGCCTAGGGTATCTATTGAGCCTTGTGTAGTAGATCAGTAATTATCCCAGGTATACAAATGGACTTTTGCCTCCCATCCAACAATGACAGATGCACTCTCACCCTGAACTCTTGGGGGTGGCTATAGACCCTGCCCTGGATTTAATGAAAGACTATGGACACACCCATGGAGGGCCTCAGCATCCCTGAGAAAATGAGGGGATATTGAAGGGGCTTGTGGGAGGTCATGGAAGGTGGGGAGGGAAACTGAGAGGGACCTAGAATTTACATGTGAAGCAACCTTGTTTCTAATATAAATTTAAATTTAAAAATAAAAACTATATAGCCAAATCATAAGAAGGTAAACATACAAACGCACAACCACCACCAAATAACAACAAAATAACAGGAATTAGCAATCATTGGTCATTGATATCTCTCAATATCAATAGATACAATTCCCCAATAGGAAGACACAGACTAGCATAATGGATGTCAAAATTGTATCCATCGTTCTGCTGTGTACAGGAAACATGCTGCACCATCAAGGAGAGACACTACCTCAGAGTAAAAAATGGAAAAACATTCTCCAAGTAAATAGACCTAAGAAACAAGCTGGTGTGGCCATTCTAATATTTAAAAAGTAGACGTGAAACCAACATTAGTCAAAGGAGACAGGGAAGGACACTTCATACTCATCAAAAGAAAGATCCACCCAGACAATCTTTCAGTGTTAACATCTACACCCCAAATTCAATAGCACCCACATTTGTAAAGGAAATACTACTAAAGCTTAAATCACACATTAACCATCACATATATACAGTAGGAGATTTCAATATCAAACCCCAGTCTTACAAATGGACAGATCATGTAGATAGAACTAAATGGAGGAATACTGGAGCTCAGATATTAGTAACCAATGAACTTAAGCGATATCTACAGAACATGTCACCAAAAATACAAAACAAAATACCTTATTCTCACAACCTCATGGAACATTCTCCAAAATTGACCACATGCTCAGTCACAAGGCAAGTCTGAACAGATACAAGAAAATTGATTCTACCCAGTCTACCTCAGGAGGAGCAGATGGATCCTGCCACTAAGATGAATGACTGTGTGATGGAGAGTTGCAAAAGATGGAAGAGCTGAGCAATGCATGCACTGTGCAGAGAAGTAGAACTGGAGACTTGACAGTGGTGATAGGAGTAAAACAGGTCTGAGGTCAACAATAACAAATGTCATTACCCAGTGAGGTCAGCAGTGTGCTGTGCAGACACCCAGAGCTTATTCAGATGCAGATAAGCAGATGCAGATACAACCCTGTAACACACCGTCACTCTGTGGGATCATCCCAGCTATGGACAACTATGGAGGTCCGAGATATGGAGCATTTCACTTCTTGGATTGGAACTCTCATAGGACCACCATGGTCTGTGATGCCATGAAAGGCCACATTGGCATCTGTATTTCATGCTGCTGCCCCAGGCTATGATGTAGACATGTACAGTCTGTGCTACTGACTAAAGTCTTGGTGATATCCTTGGGTTTTTACTGGTTTTGAAGAGTCATGTTAATGTAAGTGGACTATGTATCCATCCTGAATCCATGTTGAGGCCTGTGATTAGGGCTTCTGCTAAGGGACATGAGAAGGACAGTGGCCCTGATATGGCTGTGGGCTGTATAGATGTGGGTGGCCCAAGTTGTTTCCCAATGCTAACCCCTGAAGACATGTTGATGTCCATAGGCTATGATGCCAAGGTGAGGCAAACTGTTATGAGTGGCCTGCACAGCCACCTGATGCCATGGTGACATTTTGTCTGGGTCCTAGGGCCTACTGCAGCCAGGGTCTGTGTTGATGTCTGTTGCCCATGCTGCCACAGAAGACCAAATGGATGTCAATCGTTTGTGTTGCACCCTGAATCCGTGCTGATATCTATGATCCAGGCTGTGTCCAATGGCCTTGTCGAGGTTCCTGGGCCTACTGAGTCTGAGATCTTTTTCATTGCCTGTGCTATCACCAGAAACCATGTGGAAGCCCATGATTCATGCTCCTTCTGATTGTAAAGATCAAGGAAGCTACTTTTGCAGTGATATTGATGACTGCAACCATACAGTTGAGAAATAGACATGGAGAGCTTCTGTGACAACTCCTACCGCCCCAAACCTGCCAAAAGTAACAGTCTAAACAGGAAGCCATCAAATAGAACACTGTAAAAGTGTGACAAGGATGTGGAAGTGTAGCTACCCATAATTACTGGCTTCTGGCAGGGGTTGGGCAGGGAATACTCACTTCTATTTAAAGGGCAGGCCCCTGCGAGTTTGACCATGCTCCACTACTCACAGATAACATAAATTGAACATTTTTATTCTGTTGGGAAGCTCACAGGGGAAGTAAGATGGTCATGAAAAGACTGGGAAGTGAGTGCAATTGAGCTGTATTAAGTGAAAATCCTAAAGAATCAATTAAAAACAAGAAAAACTTGAAATGACCCCTTGCATCCTATTAGATCACTGTGAACTAAATCTGGATCTCAAGAAGAGAAACAACAGAAAGGCTATACACTTGTGAAAACTGGATATCTCTCTACTGAATGACTACTGGGTTAACACAGAACTAAACAAAGAAATTAAATAATTTCTAGATGTCAATGACAATGAATACATAACATACCCAAAATAGTGAGACACAATGAAAGCTAAGAGGAAAATTCATAGCAATAAATGAATACATAAAGACATCAGAGAGATCTCATACTAGCATTTTGATAGCACACCTTAAAACTCTAGACCAAAAAGAAGCAAGCTCCACAAAGAGAAGTAGATGACATGATGATGATAAAAATGAGCACTGAAATCAATAAAATAGAAACAAAGATAACAAAATAAAGACTCAATAAAACACAGTGATAGTTCTTTGAATATAAAAATCAACAAGATAGACAAACCCTGTTCAAGCTACATGAACAAATAAGAAAGAACATTCAAATTAAAAAATCAGAAAATAAAAGGGGGTATAACAGTAGACAGGAAATCCAAAGAATCTTTACATCATATTTAAAATCCTATACTCTGCCAAACTGGATAATCTAGAAGAAATGGATTATTTTCGCCATAGAAAACACTTAATAAATCTAAATATAGATCAGACAAGCAATGTAATTAGACATATAACTCCTGAGGAAATAGAAGAAGTCATTAAATTCTCCCAACAAAAAAATTCCAAGGATCAGATGGCTTTAGCATGGAATTTAACCAGACTTTCAAAAAAGAGAGTACACCAATATTCTTCAAATCATTCAACAAAATGGAAACAGAAGGAACATTGTCAAATTCATTTTATGAGGCCACACCCACCCTGACACCCAAACCATACAAAGATTCACCAATGAAAGGGAACTGCAAACAAATTTCCCTTATGAACAGAGATGCAAAAATAGTCAACATGATACTTGCAAAGTGAATCCAAGAACACATCAAAAAGATCATCCACCATAGCCAAATAGGCTTGATGCCAGAGATGCAGGTTTGGTTCAACATACAAAAGTCAATCAGTGTAAACCCCCACATCAAAAACTGAAAGTAAAAACACATAATCATCTCATTAGGTAGTAAAAAAGGCCATGACAAAATCCAAAACTCTTTCATGATAAAAGTTTTTGTAATGATCATGAATACAAGGAACATTCTTAAACATATATGATGAAGGCAATTTACAACAAGCCAATAGCCAGCATAAAATGAAATTTAAAGAAACTAAAAGCAGTTCCACTAAAAGCAGGAACAAAACAAGTGTGTCTACTCTCTCCATATATATATATATATATATATATATATATATATATATTAACTGAAATTCCAGCTGAAGCAATAAAAGACCTGAAGGATATCAAAGAAATGCAAATTGGAAAGGAAGAAGTCAAAGTATAATTATTTACAGATGGCAGGACAGTATACATAATCAACCCCCAAATTTCTACCAGGAAACAGCAATAACAATGAAAACAGTAGCCCTCCTATACACAAATGACAATCGGGAATGAGAAAGAAATCAGGGCAACAACATCCTTCACAATAGCTACAAATAATATAAAACATCTTGGGGTAACTCTAACTAAGCATTGAAAGACTTGTATGGCAAAACATTCACGCCTTTGAAGAAATTGAATAAAGTATCAGAAGATGGAAACTTCTCCCATGCTCATGGGCTGGTACAATTCACAAAGTAAAAATGGCCATCCTTACCAAGAGCAATCTACAGATTCAATGCAATTCCCAACAAAATTCCAACACAATTGTTCGAATAACTTAAAAGGAAAACACTCAACTTCATATAGAAAAAAAATCCAGTATAGCTAAAACAATCCTGTACAATAAAAGAACATGTGGAGATATCACCAACCCCAATTTATAGATATACTACAGAGCTATAGTAATAAAAACCACATATTATTAGCATAAGAGAAGACGGGTTGATCAATGGAATTGAAACAGAGACACGGACATAAACACACATACACATAGACACCTGATTTTTGATATGTGCCAGAGATACACATTGGAGGAGAGATTACTGGAATTAGGGAGGCATTTGGGGAGTGATGTAGAAACCTAGTGTAATGGAAACTCCGTGGAATCTTTGAAAGTGACCCTAGCAAAGTCTCCTAATTATTCAGGATATGGAGCCAAAACTGGCCATCTTCTATACCCAGGCAAGGCTCCTAACAGTGGGACAGGGACACCAAATCAGCCACAAAAACTTCAACCAGAAATATGCAGGGGCAATGGAGGAGAAGAATTTATGGGAGTGAACTATGCATAATTTGTCCAAATTAAGGACCATGCCACATGAGTGAGTTCACTTGTGATACTGCCTAGATGGCCAGGAGCCACAGAAAGGATGACCCAGATGCCTAGGGATGAAGCCAGTATGACTGAAAAAAAAGAAAAGGGAAGAAAAGAAAGAGGAAGAGCTGAAGCCAGGGAGGAAGGGAATGGAGGGAAGGAGGATGGATGGAAGGAAGGAGCGAAGATGAAAAAATAAAGCTTCTGGAAACCATTCATAGTAGTATTCATCTGAAATCCTAGCACACAGACGACTTATACAAAGAATCACCATGATTTAGAAGCTAATGAGCAACATATTGCATTTAAAGATAGTCTTTGTAGGGAGACTCCTATTACCAAACAGACACAAAGAGACAGAGAGGTAGAGAGAGTGACAGAGAGAGAGATAGAAAGACAGAGACAGAGACAGGAACAGAGAGAAAGAGAGATACAGAGAGAGAGCGAGAGAGAGAGAGAGAGAGAGAGAGAGAGAGAGAGAGAGAGAGAGAGAGATGCTCTGGGGCCATGCACATTTCTATAGGAAAACTGCAGTCTTAGACAAAGGACTTTCATTTTCTTCCTGGGATTTGGGGAACTGAAGCTTGGAAGAGGACTGGCATTAACTATACCTCCTTCCTCTGTGCTGGGGTGAAATGGGAACTTTTCCTGAGAGACAATCAGGCATCAGTATGAAGGAGTGTGGTAGTTTCAATGTGTAGTGTCCCATGGGCTCTGTAATTTGAAGACATGGTCTGAGCCAGAGTGGCAGACAGGAAGGTTGCAGCACTTTCAGCAGGTGGAGCCTTACTGGCAGCAGTGGGTCACTGCTGGGGTGCCTCCCTTCCTGTTCACTCTCTGCTTCCAAACTCCCAGGAGAATGTCATCAGCCAGCCTCCCACTCCTGCCTCCAACACCATGGTAGCCTAGATCCCTTCAACCTCCAAGGCAGAATAAACCAGCTTGATTTCTTCATGCTCTGTGACCCAAGTATGTGGTGTCTTCACCTATAGAGTTTTAGCGTCAAATTATAGTTAGTAATCAAGCACATTGCCAGTAGCCTGCAGTGCTCGGGTTATGGAAGCATATCAGACCCCACTGACCAATAGTTTCTAATATTTACAAGAAATGGGGACCAGTCACCATGGAAAGGGAAAGCCTGATATGCTTGTGTTTTAGTTACACACTCTTAAAACCCAAGTGGAAACTACATCATGTTGCTACCTGCAATTGGAGTTCATCCATAAAAGTGGAAAGAGTAATTATTTTGCCGACAGTAGACCTAAAAGGATGGAATGGGAGAGGTTGATATGAGTGTAATTGGGACAGATGCCAAGAAGCATCTTAGTGGGCATCTGAATTCAAACGTCTCTTGTGTGTGACTTGTTCCTAGTATATTTACAGGAAATCACAAGGTCACCTCAACATTTTTATAAGCTTCACCTGGACCAGAAACTCTTACTCAGCTACTGAAGACAAATCCTAACTCAAGGAAGCAGACTCAAGATTCAATCTATGAAAGCGTCTTCTTCACTGTGAGACAGCTCTCCACCTCCAAACCAGAGAATGGAAGAAAGGTAAGGAAATATTCCAAGAATGTTCAGAGAGTTACTGTCTTGGAGTTTTTCTCTATGTCCACATCTATGTGTTGCTACCCTGAAATGCAATCAGCCTGGTCTAGGTCTTACTCCTAGGAAGGAATGAGACAGAAGCTTCCTTTTGAAACAGAGATGGGCTGACTTGAGCAGACTTTTCTTACTTTCCACAGATCATTTGTATTTGTGTCTGTTATTTAAAGTGGAAGTTCATGTGCTTATTTTTCTCCAGGGAAGAAAGCCTGCAAAAAGGTTTCCTGTTTGTTGGTTCTTATAGCTGATCTGCAATGTGTGTATGGTGCTCCCAAAGAGAGTCAGAGCCTTAGGATTTGAAAAGCTGAGGAATACCACAATAAGTGTGTATTTACAAAGACCACAGGTCCTAGAGCCAGAGTAAGTTGCTGGGGAAACAGGATAAAGTAACAGAGTGGGAGACATTGTTACACCTTGGCTCCAATAATCAGCAAAAGGAATTGAAACAAGTGTGTGTGTGTGTGTGTGTGTGTGAGAGAGAGAGAGAGAGAGACAGAGAGACAGAGAGACAGAGATAGAGAGAGAAAGAAAGAGGGAGAGAGCACTATGAGTCAGTAGTATGAAGGGATAACTTGATGCACAGAGAAGTACTGCAGCTCCCAACACACCAAGAGAGAGATTAAATATAAAAATCACAGCCGGGCCTACCACGGCCCAGCACTCAGGAGGCCGTGGCAGGCAGATCTCTGTGATTTGAGACCAGCCTGGTCTACAAGATCCAGTTCCAGGACATTCTCCAAAGTCGCAGAGATACCCTGTCTTGAAAAACCAAAAATAAATAAATAAATAAATAATTAAATAAATAAAAATCCCAGTCTCTTTCCTGCTGCTATCCAGTGTCCTTGAAATGTCACCCACTGCCTCAAATACAAAAAATTTTGGAGAAAAGTACAGCTCTTGGGGGTGAGATAATTACTTCTGTAAGTTGTGGGGAACAGAGAGAAAGACAGCAGAAAAAACATCATCACTTTCAAGTCTTCAAACTTGAGGCTTTTAGATTTAAGCATCATCAGATCAATTCTCCCCTCATCTCCATCAGTGTGATTTTGGTCTTGCGTTCCTCTTATCTTTTAATGCTGTTTTTTTTTAGGGATCACCCATATTGGCCAAAAATAACAATCAGCCCAATCCAGGCCTGGCAAGACATATACATCATTCTAGCGCTGTGATCTAAAGGTGATACAGAGACCAGAGGATCTCTAGAATTTACTGGTCTGCTGTTGTGTCTGTAAGCTCCATGTTCAGTGAGAAACCCTGCCTATAAAAGTAAGGTAGACATCTATTTAAGGAAAACCTCGACATCATTTTGTAACTTCTTCAAGCACATTCATACAGGTACACACACACACACACACACACACACACACACACACAGAGTGTACTGGTCCTGCATCATTTATTTTGGATTGGAGTTCTCACTCAGAATTATGTTACAATTCCATACTCAGAAAACCATCAAAAACACTAATCCTTTAACCACAGGCTCCGGGGGTGGGAATGAAGTGACAATATAGGTGAGCTTTTAAAGAACTGAGGCATTCGGGGCACATGTGAGCTTGTCCTTTTCCTCTGGTTGCAACTTCATACCCGTAACTATTTGTATTTCAAGTGGTGTACCCTCTTACCTTATCCTCAAACAGCCTATACAGACAGATTTTGTTATCAGGAAAAACACCTGTCTTCCTGAAGATATATGTTGTAAGCTCCCATTGTGTTAGGTTTGTCCTCATTTGTTGCACTCCACTTAGGAGTCCTCCATTAGAAATGCCCATGCTTCTCTGCAACAAACTTGGGGTTCACCTTCACATCCTTCCTCCTTCCTCTGCTGATCAGTTATCTCAAATGCACAGCCCATGGTCATTCTGCACACCTAAGTGCTCCTCAGTACCTAACCAAACAGTACTGAGTCCTTACATCAAACTTACCTCAGTGATTATCATCAGGTATTTAGGCAGCCATCAATAATTCCTAATATAATCAGAGCTGCTTGCAAACAGGGCAATTGAGAATTTCTTTATCATATTTTCTATCTCTGTAAAATTTTTATTTTCTATATAATCCCCCATCTATCAGTATAACGATCTGTATGAATATATTCCTTCTGAAAGTAATAATAATAACAAGGCCTCGCGATATGAAAATATTTGTACATCACACAAACTAAACATGAAGTTGTTAAATGGTTTCTATCTTTAATGTTTGTTGCCATGTGATGTTTCTAAGATTTAAAGTTTTGGAAGTAAAGAATTCTGTTTCCTGCTAAAGGGGGGATTGTAAGTTATTCATTTTTATTTTGAATATTTTCATTCTGGTGATATTGCTTTTCCTAAGGTTTTGAGTGCAATATTTTAGACAGAAGAGGGAAAAGTAGATGAAAGTCTCATTTTCATTTAAAAAGGATTTCATTTCTCCAGGGTAGATAAGATATAATATATTTCCTCCACTGTGTTATCTTATCATGTTTGTATCCTGTATTTCTTCAGAATTTTTTTATCCTGAATGTACAATAAATTCTATCAACATTATTTTCTGCATAATGACTTTTAGATTTTGAATTTAGTTATATGCAGTATTTCATGCTTTTATATTTCATGTGTGTTGAACGATCTTTGTTTTTTTAAAGGAAATCAACTTTTTGACTATGTACAATATTTATCTCCTCCTAATTACTATTGCTGTTGTTATTTCATTAATTTCATGTATGTAAATAATTTGGTGGGATCATATTCATCCCCTATTAATCTTCTCGTCTGTATACATACACCTCCTGATGACCTCCTTATTATTCTCAATTTTTCTTTCCTTCTTTTTGATCCTTTGTTAATTTAGTTAGTTATTCAATCTTCAAGACTTTGTGTGTCTACTAATGTTGTTGTTTCCTTGTTCATTTTTATTTTACTGTGATCCCAGAAGATACAACACTTTTCGGTTTGTTTTGAATTTGTCAATATTTTGTACTACATTTACTATTTTCTTCTTTGCTGCTGTGACAAGACACTATGATCAATCAAGCTATAAAAGAAAGTGTTTCATCTGCTTCATGGTTTTAGAAGGTTAGAGTTGGTGATGGCGGAGCAAAGGGATGGCAGCAGGAACAGCTGAGAGCTCACATCTTGATCTGTAAGGTAGAGATGGGGGATGGGGCTGGGAATATCGTGTGCTTCTGAAGCCTTAAGATCTAATCCCAATGTCACATCTCCTCCAACAAGGCCACACCTCCTAATCTTTTAAAAATAGTTGCGCCAAACGGGTGCCAAGTGTTTATGCACAGGAGCCCGGTCGGATCACTCACGTTCAAATCACCACAACTATCTCATGGGATAAAATATTTTAGAGAAAATTTTGTAGGATGCTGAAAAGAATATGTGCCAAACAGTTGTTGAATGAAGTACTATGCATATGTAAACTTTGATTTTCTATCTTCCATCAATTTGGAATATCATTTCCTATCACATTATGCCAGTTTAAACATGTCTTTATCTGTGAAACATGATTCTTGTACACAGCCATCAGTTGGATGATACTTTGTCACACATTTAACCATGCTATCTTTTTATTTAAATTGGAAATAATATTATTTTACATATCAAACCCAGTTCCCTCTCCCTTCCATCCTCCCATACCCCTCATCAACCCCCCATCTCATCCTCCTTCTTCTCCTCAGGAAGGCTGAGACCTTCCAGGGGAGATGATCAAAGTCTGTTACATCATTTGGGGCAGGGCCTAGACCCTCTTCTATGTATCTAGGCTGAGAGACTATCCCTCTGTGGGGAATGGGCACCCATAGTCCATTCGTATAGTAGGGATAAATACTGATCCACCGACAGAGCCCCATAGATTTAATGCACAGGGCTCTGAACTGACACCTACAGTCAGGGGACCTAATTCTGTCCTATGTTGGTTTCTCAACGGTTAGTCCAGGGTCCTTTAGCTCCCACTTGTTCAGGTCAGCTGTTTCTGTGGGTTTCCCCAGCCTGGTCTTGACCCCTTTGTCCGTCATTCCTCCCTCTCTACAACTGGATTCCAGTTCAACTCAGTGCTTAGATGTGGTTGTCTGCTTCTGCTTCCATCAACTACTGGATGATGGCTCTAGGATGGCATATAAGGTACTCATCTATCTCATTATAGGGGAAGGACATTTAAGGTAGCCTCTCCACTGTTGCTTAGATTCTTAGTTGGTGTCATCTTGTAGATCTCTGGACATTTCCCTAGTGCCAGATATCTCTTTAAACCTATATTTGCTCCTTCTATTATGGTATTTCTTATCTTGGTCTGCTCTATTCTTTCCCAGACTCAATCTTTCTGGTCCCTCATGTCCTCCTCTCACCTTCTCTTCTCCCCTTACCTTTTTACTGACTCCATCTCTTCTCTCCTGGCTCCCAATTTGAATTGGAGTTCTTGTCACTTTCTCCTCCTGGGGACCATGTGTGTCTTTCTCTCTTAGGGTCCTCCTTGTTTCCTAAATGATGGTTTAACACCATTTATATTTAAGTTTATTATATGGATATACATACTAACTCATGTAATTTCAGGGTTTTTCTGGTTATTCTGAATACTGACTCTACAATTTCTTTCTCATTTGTTCATCTAGGTTTACTCAGTTATTGAGCAATATTTTATTCTTTCTCAATCCCATTTTCTATTATCTTCATAAGATTTGTTCTTATGTAGAGTCTAATTTTTTAAAATTTATTCTTCCTTTTCATGGTGAAACATTCCATTTTTATGCTTTCTTATTTTAGAGGTCAATTACATACATAATTGGTGACATGGTTTTTATGTTTGAGGGGTGAATGGCTGAAACATAGGTCAAAAACTTCAGTTACACTAACATATTTGATATAACTGTAAAACATGGACATGTAACAAGATGTGACTGGTGACAATCTGAGAACATCTTCCCCAATAGGGCTTGTAGTTCAAGCACATAAGCAGAGGTAAAGTCTGTGCAATATTCCTTATAGACTGGCATACAGTGACAATACATACAGTTACAATATAAGCTGTAGCTGATTTTGTTCTATTTTGACTTCCTGACATTGTTTATTTGAGTTGAAGAACCAGTTGTGAAAGAACTGTGAAGGGTCACCTGTTAATTTCAAGCTTAGTATTTATCCAGTTCATTTTTCACTATTCTTAGTGGCTGATGTCCTATGTGATGCCCTGAATGAAGTTTGTGCTCTAAGAGGGTATTATAAATCTAAGGGTCAAATAAATGGTGTGATCTTTATGAATACAATAGAGCTCATTGGGCATTTTTTCTTTTCTTTTTTTGAGACAGGGTTTTTCTGTATTGTTTTGGAGCCTTTCCTGGAAATTTCTCTGTATATCAGGCTGGCCTTGAACTCACAGAGATCTGCTTACCTCTGCCTCCACAGTGCTGGAATTAAAGGTGTGTACCACCAATGCCTAACTCATTGAATAATTCCTTGCAAAGAACTTGGGTGGCAACTATTTTTCTAGGTTGTCATGACTCTTTATTCAAATCTGGAGCTTATTCTAAGCCTCTTTCGATATTGTAATCTTCATTAAGTGGAAGTATTATATGGAGTTTGGACAGGAGTATCCTGTGATTAAAGAAAAGTTACCTTTCTTAATGGATGTTTGGGTTGGACAAGAATGAAGAAATCACCGACTGATAGAGTTGATGATATAATCTAGGTCATCTTTTAACTCAAAACATTTTCTGCCATAGCCTCACCATATCTTGAATTACAGGAGTGAATTAAAATGACTGGTTTATTTTTTTCTGCTGTAACCTAAATCCAATAATTTCTCAACTTTTGTCTTCAAAATCATTCACTCTTTCTTCTACCTGATCTAATCTACTAGATATGATTACCCCTGGTTATTTCATTTGGCTCACTGAGGTTGTCCTTACTGTGATTTTCATCTCTTGCTCCCCAATCTCTATCTCAGAGGTAATTTTATAAATTAAAACTTGTATAAATTTGTCCCTAACCCTGCTTACATCATTGAAATCTTTCAACATTTCAAAATTAAGACTTCTGAGTTCATTGTCTGGTTTTACATGAGTCTTATACCTTTGGATTCATTGTTAAAGTGATATTAACCTTTGGCAGAGCAACATTACTTATTCATTGACAACTTTTGTTTCTGGATCATAATTTTAGCCTTTTGTGTTAGATAACAGTTTTACAAGTGCCTGCCTATTAAGCATACTTAGCTCAAAATATCAATCTCAAGCAACACCCAAAGGGAGAAAGAAGACACACTCAACACAAAAGTCAACCACATGTTTACATTAGAAAACAAATAAGAGCAATTGAAAAGAACAGCTGCACTTCTAATGCTGATGGGGGTATGGTAATATAGAATAACTGAGAAGTTCAAATTAATTAAGAAAACACTGCAAACCTTTGTGTACCTAGTGGTAAAGAGAGAAACAACAAGATTGGAAGGAGAGAAGTGTATGACATTACAAAATCTAACAGTGAGGGTAAAGAGTACAACACAGGTACATACCAGCACAACAATAAATAGTGACAATAACCAATCATTGTTGATTAGCTGAAGACTGGATGCTTAGATGCTAGTCACAGGCTTCTGAAGCTCACTAGGTGAAAACACTTGGATTCTGATCCTTTTTAATTCCCAATTCTACACATTCCAAGCCAGAATCAACTGTATGGGGACTGAAGCTTACCTGATATTCCCTACCACAGGGGATGGTGCGGAGGGCTAATACAGGGAACTCTACTGGGAGATGGTCATGCCACAAAGCAGCAAGTACAGGGACATCCATCATTCCACTCCAATTGGCACTTAAAGTGATAAGAAGAGAAATACCAGGCTAGATGTGCTTTCTCCTAATGTCTCTGTGGATCATGGAGGAAATAGGAAGCTTTCCAATACAAATGGGAGTGGAACAAAGACGTAAGTGACCCTGCTTTTCCAAGCCATGCTGGCATATGTCCCAGGAACTACTTTTGTTCACTTACATCTACTCCTGGTCTTCCTAGATGATGGGACTGTGTTTCCAAAGCAAAGTCATTTATATTTCCTTTTTCATCTCAGACCTCAAATACTTCCATATACAACAGTGCCTTTTTATCTACTTTATCTAGCTTTTTAGGACCCACAGTGAATCCAGAATCAAATATCTCACCTTGGGTCTAAAATTTTTCTTAGCAATATTTACAGATATATATTGGACATTCATATGTTGCAAAATTGCATTGGCCATCATTGTCCAGCTCTGTAGCATAAGTGATTATTCACAACCACAAGAGTTTTCCAGTGAAGAAATTATTAGCAATGACATGTTCTTCATTCTGCATGTTTTCTGGAACTCATCTTATTTTTAAAACATTTGTACAATCTTTACTTTATATTTTCAACTAACTCTGATATCATGACTAATTTATTTATTCATTTATTGCATTTCTCTCTTTTTTTGTTTTTTTTGAGACAGTGTTTCTCTGTCTAGCTTTGAAGACTGATCTGTAACTAGCTCTTATAGACCACGCTGGTCTCAGACTCACAGACATCAACCTGCCTCTGCCTACCAAGTGCTAGGATTAAAGGTTTGTGCCACCACTGCCTGGCTTTGTTACATTTCTTAACAAAATAACATAGTAGAGTGCCAGACACTTTTTCCATAAAGACATTTATCAAAAAAAAACCCTTGTTATTCTTTATAATTTCCAAATTTTGAAATGAAGATCCAGTTTCTCTAGCCTAATAACTCTGACTGTGCTCACAGAGGTCTTCACTCTCACTTTTTATTCAATTTTTCCCATTGGAAGGCCTCCCTCCCAGTGACTAAAGGCAGGCATTGTTCATGATGAGGTGCCAATACTCCTGCACCTAAGAAGAAGCTTCAGCTTTAGGACAGAAATAGTTGCATTAAGAATTCTGTCTTTTCCTGAATGCATTTGCTCATAAGCATGTCTACTAGAACAATCAGCTACCCCAGTGAGGGTTGATGAATTGGCTTGCAGATAACCTCTCTTAATTTGGGTTACTATTGCTGTGAAGAGACACCATGACCATGGAAACTCTTATAAAGGAAAGCATTTCATTAGGGTGGCTTAGAGTTTGGAGGTTTAGGCCCTTATCATCACGGTTGGATATGGTGGCATGCAGGTAGACATGGTGATAGAGAAGGAGCTGAGTGTTCTACATCTTAATCCACAGGCAACAGGAAGTTAACTGTGTTCCAATTGCACATCTCTTGAGCATAGGATAGCACAGAGCCTACCCTCACCATGACATATATACTACAACAATGCAGCACCTACTCCAACAAAGCCACACATCCTAATAGTGCCATTCCCTATGGGTATCATTTCCCTACAATCCACCACATTACACTCTTTGGCCCTCATAGGCTTGTAGCAATAGTATAATGTAAAACTGCACTCAGTCCAACTGAGAAAGTGCCTATAAGTCAGGCGGTGGTGGCACACGCCTTTAATCCCAGCACTGGGGAGGCAGAGGCAGGCAGATCTCTGTGAGTTCGAGGCTGGGCTGGACCGACAGCCTCGAAAACAATACAGAGAAACCCTGTCTCATAAAAACCAAAAAAAGAAAAAGAAAGTGCCTATTGTCTATCAGAGTCTCAAACTTACTTATAAGTCTAAAGCTCAATGTCTTTTCTGAGATTAATGAAATCTCTTAACTACAATCCCCTGTAAAAATAAAAATCAATAAGCAAATCACATAATCCCAAAATATAATAGCACAGATGATAAACATTGCCATTGCAAAATGAGTAAAGAGAAAATACAGGACCAAGGCAAGATCAAAAACCATCTGGGCAAACTCCAAATGCTGTCTCTCCATGTCTGACGTCAAAGGGGTCTTCAGATCTCCAGCTTCCTGAAGAGTTTTGACTACAACACACATCTCTCTTCTGGGCTTGTTTCACTCCCTGTTAGTAGCATTTTGTAGGTATCCCACAGCTCTGGCATCTCCAATGGCATTGAGCTCTCCAAGGCAATCCAGGCTTCAACTTCAGAGCTTCATGCAATGGTCTTTCTAGACCTCCATTCAGGAACTAACCTGACTTGTTCCTGCACTCAGTAGATTTTCTTAGTAACAGAAGAAGATTCCATAATCCCTTTCTTATATCTTTGACATGAAAGACAGAACCATGTGGCCAAACCTGCCAGGACCAACTGTGTTTTGGGACTGGAACATTGTCAACTTATTCAATTACCTCTTCACTAGCTTTAATCTTTTCCACGGTTTCGTTTATTGGCTGTTTTTAGCTGTCCTGGAACTTTCACTGTAGACCAGACTGGCCTGAGACTCCAAAATCTGCCTTCCTCTGCCTCTTCTCTGGAGTGTTTGGATTAAAGGTGTGCACCACCACACCTGTCTCTCTGAGATTCTTTTTTAATCCCTTTCCACAAGTATAAATCTTAGCTAGGTGGGATCTTGCCCTGAATTCACCATTATCTTTATTTCATTACTTTTTATTTAAATTAGAAACAAGCTTGCTGCACATGTCAATCCCAGCTCTCTCTCCCTCACCTCCCCCAACCTCCCACCCAGTCCCCACTCTGCTCTCCAGGGAGGGTGAGGCTCTCTATGGGGGATCTCCAGAATCTGTCATTTCATCTGGGACAGGGATTAGGCCCTCCCCCATGTGTCTAGGCTGAGAGACACATCAATGTAGGATGTGCTCCCAAGTCTATTTGTATGCCAGGGATAACTACTGATCTACTACCGAAGGCTCCATAGATTGCCAAGGCCTCCTCGCTGACACCAAAATTTAAGGGGTCTGGATCAGTTCCATGCTGGCCTCTCAGTCATCAGTCTGGGCTCCATGAGCTCACCTTGGTTCAAGTCAGCTGTTTCTGTGGGTTTCACCAGCATGGTTTTGACCCCTTTGCTCATTTATTAATCTGTTTATCTCCCTGAGCACACAACTTAGCTCCATTCCACTTCCTGGTGATCCTTTTCTACTCAAAAAGAAAACTTTGTATTTTTCCTTGTTTGGTTTTTCCCTTTTGTTATAAATCTTCATTAGAGTGAACGCTAATAACCACATGACAGAATTTGTACTAGGTTGTTTTAAGATATTTTTCTGCCAATAGAATTAATCAAAAGCTCTTTATGTTAGCCTCAGAAAGACTCTATGGACAAGGATAAAAAAGCAGCTACATTCTTCATCAAAATATCACAAGGATGATCTCTAGTCAACATAATAAAATTCTTATCTCCTGAAACTTCTTGAGTTGGGCCCCTAGAGTTCAAATCACCCTCAGCACCACTGTCCCCATCCTCTTACTAGTATGGTCTATTGAGCAATGCTTGAAGCATTACAAAATCCAGAAGTCCTAATGCCTCCAAATGAAATTAGGGTAAGGCCTATTAAAGCAATACCCCAGTGTGTGGTACTGATTTGTGTCTTAGTCTAAATTTCTATAGCTATAAAGAGATCATGCTACTCTTATAAAGCATTTAGTTGTGACTGGCTTAGAGTGTCAGAGGTTTACTACATCATAATCATGGTGGGACATGGTAGCGTTCAGACAGACATGTTACTGGAGAAAAGCTGAAATTTCTTGATCCACAGGCAATAGGAAGTGAACAATGTCCCACATTGAACATAGATTAACCATGGGAGACCTCAAAGCCCATCCCCAGAGGAACATATTTTCTCCAACAAGGCCACACCTACTCCAACAAAGCCACACACCATAATAGTGCCACCCCCTATGGGAGCCATTTTGTTTCAAACCACCACATAGCCAAGTCAGTAAAATCTTCAAGAAAATTTAAAAGTTGACAAATGACTTAATTTATGTAAGCTGTTTCCTCTTCTTTGTGAGCCAGGGTCGGTTATTCCCATAGTGTTGGGTGGGGAGGGAGGGTGTCAGAGCATATACAGTGTGTGTTCATGTACTCTTTTTTTCATTTCAGGAACACTAGTGAAGAATTGCAAATCGTACAACTAAGCATCCCAGCCTCGAGACCTAAGGACACACCAATGAATACAAGTGATTACAATCAGCCTTTATACTGTGCCACAATTTCCTATACACTGAATCTTCTTATAGTCATCATTGCCCTGGTTGGTGTTGCAGGAAATGCCATAGTTCTGTGGCTCCTGGGCTTCCACATGCGCAGGAATGCCTTCTCTGTCTACATCCTCAACCTGGCTGGGGCCGACTTCCTCTTCCTCTTCTTTCAGACTCTGTATTCCCTGGACAAAATACTTCATCATTTTCATATAAGTATTACTGGTGTGACCATGTATTTGATTATGGTGTTAAATTGTGCTTATTTGGCAAGTCTAAGCATGCTCAGTGCCATTAGCACTGAGCGCTGCTTGTCTGCCCTATGGCCCATATGGTACCGCTGTCAAAGGCCAAGACACACATCAGCTGTCATGTGTGCCCTGCTCTGGGCCTTGTCCCTGACATTGGGCCTCCTGGAAGGGAAATCATGTAGTGCCTTCTTTAATGACTTAGTTTTGGCTTGGTGTAGGAAATTAGATTTCATCACTTTTGCTTGGTTAATTGTTTTATTTGTGGTCCTCTCAGGGTCCAGCCTGGCCCTGATAATCAGGGTTTTCTGTGGCTCACACAGGATTCCTGTGACCAGGCTCTATGTGACCATTGCCCTCACAGTGCTGGCCTTCCTGCTCTTTGGTTTGTCCTATGGGATCTACTGGTTCCACTTAGGTTGGATTGATGAGATTCATAGTGGTTTCCCTTGTAGTGCTTTTGAAATCTCAGCATTATTATCCTGTGTTAACAGCTGTGCCAACCCCATCATTTACTTCCTTGTTGGCTCCATTAGGCATCATCGATTCCAGAGACAGACTCTGAAGGTGCTACTGCAGAGAGCCATGCAAGACACTCCTGAGAAAGAAGGTGGAGAGAGGAGTTCTTCCGGACAGGAAACAGTCTTGTGCAGCAGCTGACAACTTTGTCCTGGTCCATGTAGGCAATTTTAATAACATTTTCATTTGGACATCTGACCTTAAATATGTTGAAAAATAATTATTCTTGTGAAAGCTGAGTGAGACAAGGCTTGTCAATCAGGTACTGCTTGCAGCATCCTTCAACCTGCCACTCAGGGACAGAAAAGTTCCCACTGTAGAGAAATCCTTCCCTTAGAGGAAGTCTTAAGGCCTTGTTGGAAAGCTCAGGACTTCTTTGGTCATTGAACTTGACAATGATTAAATGATGGTTATATTTTGCCCAAATGTTCTATTTATTTTTAAAAGAACTTTTGTCTCAATGTTAAAATAATTGCATAAAATTTCCCCACAATCTTAGTCTCCTTAATTTCTGAAGGTTTAGAAGAGGTTTATAACCTCATAAATCTCTTATACAAATTTCTTAGTAAACAAATGTGCAATCTTAAGACAGCTTTATTAAATTTCAATTCACCAGACTGTAATCATCACCTTCAAGCTGATTGTTTATACCATTTAGGGCACTGGAAGAGGGAGATCAGGTTTTGTAACCAGAGACAAAATACCAATGCTTGCTTGAATGTTAATGCAGAGCACCCTCCTGTGGTTCCCTCTCACTCTGCCTTGCTTAGCACTCCAAGCGCATGTCTCCCATTTCTCTGTGGGTATTCATTTTGACCATCCCTCACCAAGAACCACATTTCATGACAAATATTCAATCCAAATGAGTACTATGTAGACCCAAGGCCAAGTTCTGACACCAGAGTGATACAATACTCTGACAAAAAATTAGAGGATGAAAGAAATATATGGCATATTCTTCCAGTTCTGGGTTCATCCTAAATGAAATGAGGGCAGGTATTAGATTGCAGAATTTGGCCAGATTTCTCTTTTCTCATGATCCCCATAGTTCTAACAGCGCCCCCAAATGTTCTCATTTAAGTGGCATTGTTTATAAATGGTTAATGAAAACTACCAATCTTTATAAGGGAAAAATGAGGGGTTATGATATAGAAATGACTACATTTTATTGGAATGGATTTTCATTTATTGACATAAATTTAAGGTCAATTTTGTGATATGTATATTTCACCTCTTGTTTAGGTATTGTGCTTATATAGCATATCTTAAGATGTAATATATAATTAAGTACAGATTGTAGATAGTTACCTATAATAGTCAAAACTTATAGTTTGGTTAATTAGGTTTTCTAGATGTATATATATAAATATATTTCAAATTGATAGGCATTCTTCAAACCTTTCAAAGATCTAGAGAATATGGCATTTAAAATTATTTAGGGTTTTTTTTCATGACAGTGAGACATAACTGCTCCTGGAAATACCAATTGCTTCAGAGAGGAAGATGGACTTCGAAAAACTTATAATGGAGTCTGCCTTTAACATGGCAAGACTAGACATTTGGGCAAATACCCGCTCCTGCCTCGACTGTTTGACTGCATACTGTATGAAGTGTTCATACAGGACCCACATAAAAGTGACTGTTAAAACAATATGGGTCAGTGCTTTAGGGTTTCTGTTTCATAAAAGAGTCTGGAAGACATTCTACAGGGCAGAGAGATAAATTACTGACAAATTGCCAATACAGGTGGGACATTTTCTAATTTCCTGCTTCGCTGAGAAGCCTGACAGACACACTGTGGCCTATGGGTCAAAGATGCTCCAATATTACAGAGGAACTTTGGGTGACTGACCAGGCAGCGAGATGTCTCTGTCTGTTCCAGAGTATATATATATTATCCTTCTGTGGTCTTTGATTGATTTAAAGACAGATAGTTATGGTTATGATTTTCCTTAGTTATGATAAAAGATAAGTTACATGGTAGGATAGGATAGGATAGATGATAAAATATTTTCTTTAAAATATTACTAAATGTTAATGAGCTAAATATTGTGACAATATTTCTTACTTTATAACTGTTTTGTTATATATATATGACTATGTTAAAGTCAAAAACTTTATTTTTATTTAGACAGAAAAGAAGAGATGATGGGCATGTCTTCTGTACATATGTTTTTCTTATTGATTAATGAATAAAGCACTGTGGCCAATAGGGCAACAAGATAGGTGGATCTAGGAGATGAGGAGGATTCTGGGTGGTATAGGCAGATATCAGTCACCATGTAGGACACCAGGGGAGTAACAGATCCCTGAACCTTTCTCTGGGATGATAAGACTGTGTGGGAATACTTAGTTAATAGAAATGGGTCAGTAACTAAGACAGAGTTAGTCAATAAGAAGCCCTAGTCATTGCTCAATAATTTCATAATTAATATAGCATCTGTGTGTTTATTTGGGGGCTCCAAGATGGCTGGGAGATCAGGCTGACAGGAAGACTATCCATAAAAAGAATCTGCTGAGGAACACTGGTTCTTGATTTGCTTGCTCACTCACTTATACAACCCAAAGCCACTTGCACAAGCTATGGCAAGGCTAATTTGTATGCATAAATTAACAGATATTATAATACCTCACATACATGCCCATAGACAAATTGAATAAAAATACTTATTCAAATGAGGCGTCTGTTCCCAAGAAATCCTATGCTGTGACAATATGGTGGTTTTCTAACTACAATATTTCACCACTTGTCAACTTTACATAAAAACACTTTACTTTAAGCTATAATCTTTCAAACGTTTGTCCCTGAGATAATATTTTAAAGCCATCACATGAAACAGGTTTAAGAGTTACACAGTCTCTAGTAATTTAAACACACTAAAAGTCTCATTAAAATTACTAAAAGTCCCCTTAAAACCCCAAAGTCTTGAGGCTAAAGAGGTGGCTCAGAGGTTAAGATCACTGGTTGCCCTTCCAGAGTTCCTGAGTTCAATACACACCAGTTACACTGTGTCTTAAGACCATCTATAATGAGATCTAGTTCCCTCTTCTGACATCCAGGCATACATGCTGAAAGAACACTGTATGCCTGATAGATAGATAGATAGATAAATAGATAGATAGATAGACAGACAGACAGATAGATAGATAGATAGATAGACAGACAGGTGTCTTTTAGCTGTAGGCCCTCTAAACTGAAATCAAATAACGCTTGTTATTCCAAAATGAAAGAACATTGTAACAGCAGAAAAACAACACAAATATCCAACAGTACAAATCCAAATCCTGTCATTCAATATCTATTATCTGGGGATTTCTTACTGTACAAAATATATCTGAAAGGCCTGAGCAGTCCCCCTTCTGCAGCTCTGCCATATAGATAACACATGACTTGTCTCCTAGGCTCATGCTAGCTACACTCCACATTTGCCACTGTCCTAAGCAAACATCTCATATTCCTGGGATCTATTTCCTAGGTCTTCACCACAACTAATGATGCACCTTTACTAATGGCTACTCCAAAGAGATGCCTACCTATCATATGCTGCAAAGATCAAGTTCCTGTCCATGACCAATTCAACGATACATCTTCCATAACTTTAAAACTAGTATCACCTGGGAGACTCTTAATCATTCTCAATATTGGCTGCCTGATTAAAATACAGCTTTAGTTGTCTTGGAGTATACCTTCTGTGGGCTGACCCTAAGGACAATACATTCCTATTATCTCGATGCTGCTGCGCTCTTGTTAATCACAGGCGATTCTTCAACACCAGGTGACCAACAATCCCATCATCCAAGAGAAAAACAGGTTCACCTCAATGATGCAGATCTGATTTTTTTATTATTTTGGTTTTGCTTTTGGTTTTGGGAGATAGGGTTTCTCGGTGTAAGCACTGCCTCTCCTGGAATTTGCTCTGTAGACCAGGCTGGCTGTAAACTCAGAGATCTGCCTAATTCTGTCTCCCCAGTTCTGAGATTAAAGGTATGTGTCACCACCACCTGATGTGCAGCTCTTTTTTTAAGTATAGCTGATTCTGAAATCCCAGCTGACAACAGCCACAGTATCTTCATACAATATTTCACACAAATAGCCTCTGTCTAAATTCTTGTTTTGTTTTTTGTTTTTCAAGACAGTGTTTGTCTATGGTTTGGAGGCTCTCCTGGAAATAGCTCGTGTAGACCAGGCTGGTCTCGAACTCACAGAGAGCCTCTGCCTCCCCAGTGCTGGAATTAAAGGCGTTGGCCACTACGGCCCTGCTCTGGCTCAATTCTTAATTCAGTCAGTAACCCCTTCTGAAACTGCATAAAACACACCCCCATAGTTCATCTTCCAAGTTCCTAAAATAACTTATTAAGGTTTGAGCATTCAGCAGAATTTCCAGCCCAAAAGTCCTAAAATCCTATGCAATCCACCAACAAAATGACACAAAGACATGAAAAGCCACATAGCTATGTGTGTCCCAGGAACAATCCACACCCTGTGCCAATTTCTCTTTTAATTTCCTCTCTGTTGCAGTGATAAGGCATTCTGAATGAAATCATCTTAAGGAGAAAAAAGGGTTTATTTGCTGTATCATCCTCTCCCACTTCATCAGTGAGGAAAGTGAGGGAGAAATTCAAGCAGGATTGTGAAGCAGAAACCATGGAGGAATGCTGACTGCTGCCTCTCTTGCTGATGCTTGGCTAGCTTTCTTATACAGCCCATGTCCATCTGTCTAGCTGTCTAGGGCTGTTGTCCCCCTGCTGAGTTGGGATCATTAATCAATTAATAACCAGTTAATAACAGTCAATTATTAATCAATTAATAATAGTCACTGATAGGCACACAGATAACCAGATCTAGATGAATGTAATAAAAAGCTTTCTTCGAATAGCCTTCTAGGCTTTGTCAACTTGAAAATTAAACATAACTGGGACACTAACTTAACAGAGGTATTGCTTAAGAGTATGTACACCAAATTATCTTTTATTCTAGATATATAAAAATGTTTTAATTATTGATTGTAAATTATTGATATCATGAAATATATTAATTATAAATGCTATAGACACTAGTATTTTTTGTTCCGTTAGAGTTTAATAGAGAATCATATTCAAATTGTAATTGTACAATACCTGTATTTGGAAAATAAATACGTCCATGTTCTCAGAATACAATCAAAAACTTTCAAGTCTTCTGAAAGATTCCATGATATTCAAAGTCACTTCCCTTGCCCAAGAGAAAATCATTGTTACCATTATATCATTATATGCCTTTGAATTAGCTTAATAAGAATCATACTGTGCATATTTTTCTGTAATCAAGTTTAATTAATGTGTGATATTCTTGTCATATAATGTTATCATTCATGTAATCATAGTGTAAAATTGTATGAATAAAAATATGCAATTTCAAATGCTTATCTGTATTCCCTTATTTCCTAAGCCATTCTCACACAGCACAACATGTCATTATATTTTTGAGTCATCATTTATGATGCTGAGTGAGTACTGTATAAGTAGATAAAAAACCTACAGTTTAAGTATTTCATATTGGGCCGGGCGGTGGTGGCGCATGCCTTTAATCCCAGTACTCGGGAGGCAGAGATAGGCGGATCTCTGTGAGTTCAAGGCTGGGCTGGACTGACAGCCTTGAAAACAATACAGAGAAACCCTGTCTCATAAAAACAAAAAAAAGTATTTCATATTGGGATTGCATGTGTATTACTATTAAAGATTTTCATACATACTGAATAAAGAATCTAGAGTAAAATATATGTGGAAACTGAGGATGAACACACAGTAAAAACCTTTCCTAATACCATCATGGTGTTACTGCTTCACTTTCCACCAGAAATATGTGGTTACTGCAGTCTTTAGATATGACAAGGGACTGTTGTGTTTTCGTTCTCTAAACTTAAACCATTTTGAGGAGTACGAGGCAGTGTGCTCTTGTGTTTTAATTTGCATTTTCTTAATGTCTTTGGAAATTAATTTGCTCACTGCTCCTCTCTCTCTGTCGCTGGGTTGCTTGGGTTCAGTTCAGTATTTAACTGTGGGTGTTTTCCTCTGCTCTCATCAGTCACTGGATGAAGGCTCCAGGATGGTTATATACATCAATTTCACTATCAGGAATAGGCATTCGATGTGGAAATTAGCATCTGAGTAACTGTGTATTTACTCGTTATTCATAAGAGATATTTTTATTTTTTTATTGCTCGATCAACAAAAGAATTTTTTTATTTATATTAAAATGTGATAACAAGGCTAACTATACATGCATACTTTGTTTCCTATATACAGCATAGAAAATATATGGCGATGGCTTACATTTGGTTTAATGTAAGAAATGCAGTAAAGTTCTGGGCAGTGCATGACACAATCAGCTTTTGTCATTTAAGCAGCAATAAATGAGTAAGAAATTATTAGGGGTGGACAGACAGCTCAGCGGCTGCAATGCTTGCCAAACAAGAATTTGGAATCAATAAACGTCTAGTGCGTGTGGCAAGGTCACAATAGAACTTGAAAGTCAGGATTCCAGAGCAAGTTGGTAACCAACCTAGGTGAGCTAGGGGTTTGACTGGAATACCTACCTCAAAAAGAATAAGGTAGATAGCAATCCAAGAACCCAAATTATTAATATGTTGGGAAATAAGTTTGAGACAGGAAGCTAATAGTTTCCCCCTTCATCCCACTGATCAACTTACAAAGTTAATAACACTCACATTTTCTACTGGACATTAACAAAAAACTTACAGGCAGAAAAATGGGGCTTCTTCTTTGGACAAAGCCTCTGTGGATGTAATACTCAGGCCTGCCCACAGCTGTTCATTGGGGAAGAGGGTCCATTTTATTACAAGGCCATAAGAGATATTTTTAAATAACCTTTTCACATTTCATAAACCAATCCCAGTTCCCTCTCTCTCCTTTCCTCCCACTCCTCCCACCTGTCTCCCACCTACTCTTCAGAGAGGGAGAGGCTTGCCATTGGGATGTCAACAAAGTCACTTTGAGGCATGATCAAGTATCTCCCTATATCCAGGCTGAGCAATGTATCCCTCCAAAGCGAAGGGACTCCAGAAGTCCATTGAAGGACTAGGGATAAAACCTGGTCCCAGTGCCTGCAGCCTCATAGACTCCCCAAGCCATACGACTGTCAGATTTTTAATGGTGTCTCCATAAGTTTAAACTTTGTGGTTTCAGCATTGATTTCCAGGTTTTAAAAATTTTAATTATGTGTCTGTGTACATATCAGTGCAGGTAACCATGTGGGTCAGAGTTGTCTGATCCCTCAAAATTGTTTGTAAGTCACCTGACATGAGTGTTGAAAAAAGATCGCAGGGCCTCTGTAAGAGCAGTATGTGTTCTTAACTGTTGATCTATCTTTAACTCATTACACATTTTTAAGTAAATTGATGATCAGTAACTATTGATACTAATTACACATGCAAATACTTTCTCACTTGGTCGTGTGGCTGTTAAATGCCAATAATTTACATAAATAATTGCTAAAATGCAAGACAATATTTTTCTTCATGGCTTCACAGAGGTCATTCTGTTTACTTGCTCCATTGCTTCAAATACTGGGTAAGACAGAAACATCACGACGGAATGAAATGGTAAAGAAAATCTGACCATGTCATGACCATCGGGAAGCAGAGACTTGAACGGTCACAAAGACATCATATGATTAATGACCTGTTCTGGAAAGATCTACTATCAGTAGTAGTTAAGCCCTATCATATAGTTTGTATCCTATCCCAACAATTCTATCAAACTATGAGTCACACAATGTCATTCTTATGATGAAATTGGAGACCTTGAAGCCCTTTTATCTTTCAACCAACCCTTTAACACATGATGCTTTTAAGGAGATTTGGTTTTTTAAATTGCAGTATTTCACCACAGACCCTAAAACATATATTCCTACTACAATGTAAACCATGTATGTTTAGGTAATTTACAACTTCCACTCAGCCCTGAAAATTCTAATAGCTCCAGCAGTTTGCAATAGCAAAGGGAAAGCTCTCTCCTGAGATTTACAGAAGCACTTTGCAAGCATCCAAGGATCAAGAAGTAAGTTATATTGTTTCAATACCTAATAAAGTTACAAGTGGCACACTGTATTTTCAGAAAAAGAATTAAAGATCAGTGTTCCTCTGTCCCTTTGAATAAATTCCTCTAAGTCAGAGGACTGGGATAGTTTTATGATGCAAATATTTCCCTCGGGGCCAGAGGGAAACAATGAGAAGAGCAGACTTGGGATTCTAAGAGTACATGTCATGTTTATGCCCTCCCACAGCATTTTCAGGTATTTCCTACACTGTACCTCTCGTGTGAACATTAATTTCTTATTAATTTCTTCCCATCATGTTTGGCTATTCCTTTATTTTCACCTCTACATGTGTTTTCACTTTTTTCCAGTTAACATCACTACTGTCTAAAGTCCCTTGTTATGTACAAAAAACACTGATTTTTATAAGTTAATTTGGTACCATGCCTTTTTGCTGAACTTTTTGCTACCAGATCTTTTTCTGGATAGTTTTACATCTCTTATGTTTGACATAACATCTGCAAATAGGGATAAGTTGACTCTTCTTTTATTATTTGTACCATTTAATTTTCTTTTCATGCCTTAATTCTCCATAAGTAGTCTTATTTATGTTTCCTACAGTCCTGCTTCTCTAGGACTTTTATCATGAAAGCATTTTGGATTTTGTCATTTGCTATTTCTGCCATTGACTTATTGAGATGATCATTTGATTTTTTTTGTATTTAAGTCTATTTATATGATTTAATATATTTATTTCATGATATATATTGATCCCACCCTAAATTTCTGGGGTAAATACAATTTGATCATTGTGAATAATATTCTTGACATGTGCTTTTATTCAGGTTGTTTTTATTTTACTGAGTATTATTGCATATGTGTCCATCATGAATATTGTTCTGCAGTTGGTTTGTTTGGTTTCAATGTTTCCTTACCTGGTGTTGCTATTACACTAACACAGGCTTTATTCAAATTATGCAAATGTCATCCACTGTATGTCTAGAAATCAGTACAGAGAATCAGTCAATCAATAAATAAAATCCTAAGCCTAAATCTGTCTTCGAATTCAGCTATACTCATTGGTCTATGCCCAAAGTACTCAACAACCTACTTCCCAGATACTTACTTAATCATATTTACTGCCACACAATTTACAAAGGCAGGAAACAAAAGAACCCAAATGTTCTTCCACTGATGATAAATAGTGAAAATATGGTTCTTAGACACAATGAACTGCTATTCAAGGCTGTGTAATAATCCTTCTGTACATTGTGTATTACATTGTGATTGGTTTAATAAAGAAACTGACTGTCCAATAGCTATAGAGGGTGATATTAGTCAGAAAAATGGACTAAGAACACTGGGAAGAAAAAGGGCAGGGCAGAGAGACCACCAGGTTATGCAGAGGGAGCAAAATATGCTGGAGGACAGATAAAGCCATGAGCTGGGAATAAACCTGCCACAGGACCCAGCAACTCCACTCTTAGGCATATATCCAAAAGATGCCCATTCATACAACAAGGGTGTCTGTACCACTATGTTCATAGCAGCATTATTTCTAATAGCCAGAACTTGGAAGCAAACTAGATGCTCCTCAGCCGAATAGTGGATAGAGAAAATGTGGTATATTTACACAATGGAGTACTACTCAGCAGAAAAACAATGGAATCTTGAGATTTGCAGGAAAATGGATGACACTAGAGGAAACCATCCTGAGTGAGGTAACACAGTCACAAAAAGAGAAACATGGCATGTACTCTCTTATATATGGAATTTAGACATAGATCTGGGGAGTGCCAGCCTATAATCCCATGGTCAGAGTGTCTGGGAAACAGAACCTTCATTCAGGGGCTAATGAAAGCAGAGGCAGACTCCCACAGCTAAACACTGAGCTGAACTCAGGAAATCCCCTGACCGAGAGGGAAGACTGATGACCAAAGTATTTAAGACTGGGCTGGTTTAACCCCAGAAACAGCTGACCTGACAAAGGTTAACTCTTGAATCCCAGGTATCAGCCTGGGACTGATCAAGATCCCCTGAATGTGGGTGCCATTGAGGAGGCCTAGGTAATCTATTGAGCCTTGGGCAGTACATCAGTACTCATCCCGAGTATACACACCGAATTTGGACTTCCATCCAGCAATGTGAAATGCACTCTTATCCTGAACTCTTGGGGGACCGTCTAGGCCCTGCCCTGGTTGAAATGACAGACTATGGACACCCCCATGGAAGGCGTCACCCTTCCTGGGGAAATGAGAGGATAAATTGGGGGTTGGAGGGAGGGCACAGGAGGAGAAAGGGAAGGGACCTGGATCTGACTTGTGAAGCAACCTTGTTTCTAATCTAAATTTAATCTTAAAAATAAATAATAAAAAGAAACTGTC
>NW_024432187.1:0-12155 GCF_017639785.1 Mesocricetus auratus
TGTCCCGCGCTACCGTCTCGCCAGCAAGAACGACGCAGAACACTCGGATCCTTCTGCAGTAAAGCTTTAATGCATCTTGAGAGATAGATGATCAGCTTCTTAGAGGGAGACCCCAAGCTAAGAAACCCAGCCCCTTATATAAGCCTAGGAGCTCCGAGTGAGACGTGTAGAGCCGGGATTGGTGGTTTGCACATCACCCCAGATGACGCCACGGGAGAGGCACAGCTTAAACGGTTAACTCCAACTGACAGCAGATGTCAGCGCCATCTTCTAACGGTTAACTCCAACTGACAGCAGATGTCAGCGCCATCTTCTAACGGCAATAGCGATAGCGAGGGCGGCTCCTCACATCTCCCCCTATTCATTTATTTTTGAAGCAATAGGACACCCACAACTTTGGAGTGGAGATAGAGGTCAAATCCCCATGTGCAAATTCGGAACATGTACAAAGCTCCTCTCCAGGGTCTTATCCCCAGAGAGAGCCCTGACCAGTCCGATGTCGTTTTTCTGGGGGAAGGAGATCATGACATAGAACCTTCATGCAAGATGACTTATCTCCCAGGAGAAAGTCGTTATACCGCAGACCTCTCCTGTGCAGTGCTTAGCCTTGCAACTCCTTGGGCTGCTGAAGCCTACCCACTCTATCCCGTGCAATGAGACTAGCCTCGTGGGGTGCAAGAGCTGGGAGGCCAGCGACCTATTGCTTTAACATGGTTAACCAAATGTCAGGGGAGGCTCCGTGTTCTAAGGCAGCAAGTGCTTGTGCCACCACCACTTTGTCTCTTTTGTTTGGGCTCTGAGCTTACACACCATCCAAAGCATCAACACTATTCCACAGCAGAGAACTAGGCTAAATGATCCTACCCCCACCCATTCCTTAAAATAAGAAAATGCAGATGAAATCCAGGAGGAGAGGCCTTCCATCAGAGAAAGATCCAGATGCGTCGAATTCACTTGCAGGATCGCCATTCTCAACTCACGGAGTGTCTGCTCAAACTCAAAAGTCCAATTCTGTAATAAATGTTGAGACAGAGCTTGTGACAGGTTAGCTGCTCTTGTAAAATTCTCATATTGTACTGAAGTGACACAAAGGCCAGGCAACTTTTGTTCACATCCCAATTGGGCCATCTGCCACAATATATCCAATTGTTCCTGAACCAAATTAATCTGTTGGTTTACCAACATCAGGCCTCCTTGTATCTGAGAATTGGCAGTGGCCTGTTTATCTAGGACCATGGTCACAGTGGCCTATAGTTCATTAATGGTTTGAGTTGTCTGCACAGTGGCAGAAAGTGCAAGGGCCGAGGCGGTAACCGAAGCAGTAACCGCGGCGGTGGCTATCAGGCCCACAATAATAGCAGAGATCCCAAAAATCTCGCTTTTCCCTAAACAAACTCAAATTACTTGGCGTCTCAACAGGAACTGGAACAAATCGAGGCATGCGCATTACCAAAGCAAAAGGGTGCTTAATAGCATCCCAGCATAATGCATAAAAACAATTCTAAGCAGAGCAATTTATTTCTTTCTGATTCTTACCTAAGGTATCATTACTCACAACCCAAATAAAGGGCAGCTGAATAATTAGTTCTCTTAAAAGGGGTATACTTAACATTGGAGGAGGACCAATCAGATGATCCATAGCTCTGTCCCTCACTCAGACTGTTGCCTAATGCCCCTTTCCAATCAAAAGTAATCTGTCCCTTCTCACTATCATAGGAGAAAGATCAGTACAGCTTCCATTAATTCAAAAGGATTAGCATTAGATCTTTCTGGATCCATATGAATAAAATTATCCTTTAATGAAGAAATCACAGTAAAGCACAAGCTTCCTACCAATGACAAGGTTCTCTCATCCTGAAAACTCTGTATCTGAGGATCTAAAGGCAAAAGGCAAGCCCCAACTCTCTATTAGTTGTGAAAAATCTAGGGAACACCTGGGCATTCTGCATCACTGGCATCGGTAGGGGGAAGGTAGACATGATGGCCCACCGTAACTCTCCCATCATACTAGGAACCATCATCCCGAGTAGGAGAGTCTTCATCACCCACTTGGCCTCCATCCTTCTTATTCTGGAGTTGTGAAGGAGCTCTTCGAGTGAGTCTTTCAGGGATCCACAGGGGGTTTTCTTCCTCCTGTGGAAAAACACACACAGCTCCCCTGGATCTTATAAGAATAGGATCCGGGCCTTTCCAGTCATTAGTTAAGCACATCTTTCCATTTTACCATTTCTTTTGGCCTATCAGGCTCTAAACTGTGGCGATCGGCCGCAGTGTGGCCTTGGGCATCAGAGTTCAAGAAATTAAGGGTAAAAAGTGCCATGGATACAGCAAC
Organism: Mesocricetus auratus; assembly: GCF_017639785.1. Lineage (NCBI taxonomy): Eukaryota > Metazoa > Chordata > Mammalia > Rodentia > Cricetidae > Mesocricetus > Mesocricetus auratus. The sequence continues at coordinate 2,333 of NW_024432187.1, forward strand.
TCTTGGTACCGAGGGTAGAACATCCTCAATACTCCCCTTTTGTTTAATCAGATATGATTTGAGTGTACGATGGGCACGTTCCACAATGCCCTGTCCTTGAGGGTTATAAGGTAGGCCAGTTAGATGGGTAACATCCATTTGCCGACAAAACTGTCGGAATTTTTGAGAGGTATATGCTGGTCCATTGTCTGTTTTTAAAATTCTGGGTTTTCCCCAAGCACTCCAGGCCTCAAGGCAATGTTGAATCACATATGAGGCCTTTTCCCCTGTTAGGGGTGTGGCGAACATTACGCCAGAACAGGTGTCAACAGAAACATGAACATATTGAAGCCTTCCAAAAGAGGGAATATGAGTAACATCCATCTGCCACATCTGCAATGGTCTAATGCCACGTGGGTTTATTCCCATGTGGGGAGTAGGTAAGAATTCGCAGCAATTCTGGCATTGAGTAACAATTTCCCTAGCCTCTTTCCTGGATAGAGCAAAACGACGGCGCAAGGTCTCAGCCGTCACATGAAAGCGCTTATGGAATTCTTTTGCTGCTTGTGCATGGGTAGACAAGGCAGCGGCCACCAGCTTTGTAGCCTTGTCCGCTAAGTCATTCCCTAAGGACATGGGACCTGGGAGTCCAGAATGTGCTCGGACATGGGTAATGAAAACAGGAAATCTCCTATTTAACAAGGCAGCTTGTATCTTTTGAAAGATGTTAGCAACTCTGCTGGAGGATCTTATTATTCCAGCTATCTCAAGGAGATTAACTGCATTAACCACATAAGAGGAATCTGATACAATATTGAGGGGTCCTGGAAAAGCCTCAAGAACCTCCAGTACTATCAGACATTCTACAACTTGAGGTGAAGTTTCATTATATTGTTTAGATATAACCCTATCCTTGACCACATAAGCTCCCATACCAGTTTTTGATCCATCAGTGTACACCACAGTCCCATCTGGGAGTGGGTCTTTAGCTGTCACTTGTGGAAACACTATAGCCTGGTTTAGGGCAAACTGTAAAATTGGATGCTTTGGAAAATGATTATCAATTTGTCCTGAAAAGGAAGTAACTAAAACTGCCCAATCACTAGATGTGGCTGCCAAGGTCTGAACTTGTGCAGCAGTATAAGGCACAATCAAGGAATCAGGATCCCTGCCAAAATGTGTAACAGCTGCTTTTATTCCGCGAAGCGCGAGCTGTGCAACAGCATCAGGGTACCAGTCAATAATCTTAGCAGGGGAAGCATTTGGATGAATCCAAAGTAATGGTCCATGTTGCCACAGGACTGCAGTTGGCAATTGAGCTGTCTTAAAAACACACAGATTAAAAGGTAGTGACTCCTCAATACGTTGTAATTGTGCTTCCTGTAAGGCCTCTTCCACCATCTGTAAGGCTCGGTGGGCGGCAGGGGTAAATTTTCTGGGTGAGGAGATATGAGGCTCACCCTCCAGGAGATCGAAGAGGGGTTTTAGATCAGCAGATGGAATTTTTAAAAAGGGCCTCAACCAATTTATATCTCCCAGAAGTTTCTGAAAATCATTTAATGTTTGTAAGTGGTCTTTGCGAATTTCTATTTTCTGAGGAACTATATTTTTGGGAGTAATCATTGAGCCCAAAAAGAGGCCTGTATCTGCAATTTGAACCTTTTCTGAGGCAATCTCTAATCCCCACTGTTTTAATTCAGCCACCAGCATGGGGAAAGCCTTTTGTAAAACATCTAACTCTTTGTGACAAATAAGAATATCGTCCATATAATGGATAACGATTAAAGATGTAAATTGCTTCCTAATTGGCTCCAAAGCCTCCTGCACATACAGCTGACATATTGTTGGGCTATTGGCCATGCCTTGCGGCAGTACCTTCCACTGAAATCTCTTGTCTGGTTCCATATGATTAAGAGAAGGGATAGTGAAGGCAAACCTTGGTCTATCCCGTGGGTAAAGTGGAATAGAGAAGAAACAATCCTTAATATCTATAATAATAAGCTTCCAATCTTGAGGAAGTGCAGAAAGCAAAGGAAGGCCTCTTTGAACAGGGCCAAAAAGATGCATCTGATTGTTAATGGCCCGCAGGTCGTGGAGTAATCTCCACTTCCCAGATTTCTTCTTAATAACAAAAATTGGTGTATTCCATGGGGAGGTAGAAGGCTCTAGATGCCCCAGCCGTTCCTGTTCTTGCACTAATCTTGTGACAGCCTCTAATTTTTCAGAGGATAGAGGCCATTGAGAGACCCATAACGGCTCCTCTGTTTTCCATGGTATGGGTCGTGAAGCCTCAACGGCCCCTAAATAAAACCCAGTCCTTTTCTACCCCGATTTCCGTGTTGCGTAATGGGTTTTATTCTGCCTTGTTCTTGCCTACCCAAGCCTCTACCGTTTGTATACCCCATCTTTGCCATAATGGCTGATGCCTGGGGGGAGTATTCATTAGTTAGGGTCATGCCCATGGCTTGTAACACATCCCGTCCCCATAAATTTACAGGGAGTGGCAACACATAGGGGGTAAAACATCCCTGTTTGCCCTCAGCATTCCGCCAGGTTAAGGCTGAGGCACTGATGGCAGGAGAGGACTGGTATCCAAGACCTTGTAGAGAATGAGATGAAACAACAGTGGGCCAAGACTTCGGCCACCAATGGAGTGAAATAATGCTTTTGTCTGCTCCCGTATCCATTATCCCTTCAAATTCTTTTCCATTAATTAACAATTTTATTGTAGGTCTCTCATTTAGGGGTATAGCCAGATAGGCTGAATCACTTCCAGAAGATCCCATAGCCCTTTTTTGTAAAGTGTAGGTTTCTCCATCCCCGAGGGAGGGCAGCAACACCAGTTGTGCAATTCTATCTCCCTGCTTTATAGAAAATACACCCCGAGGGCTAGAACAGAGAACTTGAATCTCCTCTTTATGATACGGGTCAACAATTCCAGGATATATAATGAGTCCCTGTAAAGTTAAGGAGCCACGGCCCAGAATAAGCCCAATGGTGGCAGGGGGCAAAGGTCCAGGGGAATGGACTGGGACCGGTTGAACATTCATTTGGGGCATGAGTAAGAAGTCGGAGGCGGCACGCAAGTCCATTCCGGGGGTTCCTCGGAAACCTCTACTTCCTCTTGATTGCTTTTCTGAAATTGGTTCCCATATTTCTGAGGGCCCTGGGACCATGGGCCCCGTGACCCGTTTTTTGATTGGGGTACCTTGGGTTCTTCAATAGGGGGCAGAAGCCTCCCTTTTACATCCCGGACTGACCTGCATTCGCTAGCCCTATGATAACCTTTACCACAACGATGGCAAAGCTTCGATTCTCTTGTTCTTTCAGGGGCTTGACAATCTTTCTTAAGGTGCCCCATTCTCCCACAATTAAAACAAGCTTTTCGACTAGATAAATCTCTATACCTGTGCGTTTGTAAAATGGCGGCAGCTAGTCCTGCATTGGTTAGGGTCCCCCCAGCTCCCTGCACACTCTGAGCCAATCTTGTAAACCTTTGCTTTTGCGAGGGGCGATAGCCGCTCGACATTCCTGGGTTGCTTGTTCATAGACAAGTTGCTCAATCAGGGGCATAGCTTGTTCTGAATCACCAAAGATGCGACTGGCGGCCTCTGTCATTCTGGCCACAAAGTCTGAAAATGGCTCTTGGGGTCCTTGGACAATCTTTGTAAGGTGTCCACTGGACTCTCCCCTTTTGTGAGGGCCTTCCATGCTTTAATAGCGGCGGCCGACACCTGACCATAGACACCCCAGATGTAGTTGGTTTGATTAAGGGCATGTTGACCCTGACCTGTCAGCATTTCAAATGTCCACTGCCTCTGATTCTCATCTTCAGCCGTGGCATTAACTCTAGCTTGTGCCTGGGCTGCATCATACCAGAGAGCCTTCCATTCCATGTATTGTCCCATGTTGGGAAGCACTGCTTTCACTGTCGTCTGCCAGTCAGTGGGAGTCATGGCAAAATTAGCAAGCCTTTCCACCTGTAATGTGGTAAAGTTAGCATTGACCCCATAATTACGAACGGATTCGGCCAATTCTTTGATTTGATTGTAATCTACAGGGGTATGTACTCTTCCGCCTTCCGCATTCTCGAATACTGGAAAAGCTACTTGTATTTTTCTCCGTTCCTCTAAAGGTAAAAAGGAGTCAGTACCAGTATTCAGCCGAAGCTCATACTGCGGAGGCGCTGAGGGGCGTGAGCCCGCCGGATTTATAGGTGGTGGCCTCACATTCATTTTTGTTTTCAGTGGCCGGTGTCTATCAGGGTGATATCTTTCTTCCTCATACCGTGCCACCTCCTCCTCTAGACCACCTTCTTCGCTAGAATACAGAGTGTCAGAATCAGAATTATCTAGCTCCAAGGCTTCTAGCTCTACTGTAGGGTATAGACTAGATTCTGGCTTTTTCTTTTTCTTAGATTTGTTAGGGGGTGAATGATCACTCCCTTCTCTCTCTCCCCTTTCTTAACTTCTTGGGGAGGGCCTTTTTTCTTAGACATGTCTTTCCTTTTGCGAGCTCCCATTCTCTCACTCCGTTCAGTTTCTGACATGCTATCCTGAACTTCCTCTAAGGTTCCCTGACTTTCTATTATAGCAGGGTGACAGGCCTCATCCTCCAAGCAGTTTTTAACTAGCTTCCAAATGGCTTTGGTACCTAAGTGGAGATCTCCTTCTGCATGCTTCCTGTCTAGTTCTTTACCTAGCTTGTTCCATGAGGCCACAGTGAGGGACCCGGAACAAGCATACCATGGTGCCACTCTATCTACCTCCTTCACAAAATTTTGAAGTGTTCGTGGTGCAATTTTAAGATCTCTTTGTTTTAGCACAGTCTGTAGGGCAGTAACCACTGACTGTGACAACCCCATCGCGCTAGCGGCTTATCTAAAAACGGCGCTCAACTCCGTTACCAGACTGACAGCACCAGACTGACAGCACCAGACTGACAGCACCAGACTGACAGCACCGTTCTGTCAGCACCAGCCACGATGAAGGAGAAGGACAAACAGGACTAGCACCAAAGCCTCCACTGACCCGTCCCACGGTGATGACAAACTAAGGCCAAAGTCGAGAAAGGGGGTATTCAGGATAAAGCATACCTCTCTGAACTTACGTCCCTGCAGTTCTGAATCCGCCCCGTCTTCCGAGGGGTCTCCCGCGGCGCCGGCGATGTTGAAGAGTTCCCGGGTTTCGGCACCAGATGTCCCGCGCTACCGTCTCGCCAGCAAGAACGACGCAGAACACTCGGATCCTTCTGCAGTAAAGCTTTAATGCATCTTGAGAGATAGATGATCAGCTTCTTAGAGGGAGACCCCAAGCTAAGAAACCCAGCCCCTTATATAAGCCTAGGAGCTCCGAGTGAGACGTGTAGAGCCGGGATTGGTGGTTTGCACATCACCCCAGATGACGCCACGGGAGAGGCACAGCTTAAACGGTTAACTCCAACTGACAGCAGATGTCAGCGCCATCTTCTAACGGCAATAGCGATAGCGAGGGCGGCTCCTCACAGGTAGATATAAAAGGAAGTGAAAGGAAAAGGAGCCTACCTTTTCTCTTGGAAGCCAGCCACGCTTCTAACTCCTAGCCTGTGATACTCTATCTCTGGTACATAAATATAGTGTTTTCCTTATAGCATTGAATATCTTCATTAGTTCTGTATCATTAGTTTTTAAGAAGTTATGCACATATATACTGACACAGTGTTATATTTTTTCTTTTTAAGAAGTTGCACACGTAGATTCTCTCACAGTGTTGTATCGTTAGTTTTCAGAATGTTATGCATGTAGTTTCTCGAACAGTGTTGTGTCGCTAATTTTTATAAGTTACACGTGGAGATTCTCACACTGTGTTGTATCATTAGTTTTCAAGAATTTACGTGTATAGATTCTCACTCAGTGCTGTATCGTTAGTTTTCACTAAGTTACACATGTAGATTCATACACAGTGTTGTATCATTAGTATTCAAGTAATTACACGTGTAGATTCTCAGCAGGGTGTGTCCATTATTTTCAAGAATTTATGCATATAGATAAAAACACAGTGTTGTATCATTAGTTTTTCAAGTAGCTACACATGTAGTTTCTCACGGAGTGTTGTATCATTAATTTTCAATAAGTTACACATGTAGATTCTCAGACAGTGTTGTTTGGTTAATTTTCAATTAATTACACGTCTAGATTCTCAGACAGTGTTGTATCATTAGTTTTCAAGAGGTTACACGTATAGATTCCCAGTGTTGCATCTTTTATTTCCAAGAAGTTGCACATATAGATTCAAACACAGGGATGTATTGTTACTTTTCAATATAATACACGTGTCGATTTTCACACAGTGTTGTATATTTACTTTTCGATAAGTTACACTGTAGATTCTCTGACAGTGTTGTTTCATTAATTTTCAATTAATTACATGTGTAGATTCTCACACAGTGTTGTATCATTAGTTTTCAAGATGTTATGCTTATAGGTTCTAACACAGTTTTGTATTGTTAGTTTTAAAGAAGTTACACATGTACATTCTCAATACAGTGTTGTATCCTCAGTTTCCAAGAAGTTATGCTTATAGATTCTCACACAGTGTTGTATCATTTCTTTTCAATACGTTACAGGTGTAGATACTCAGACAGTGTTGTTTAGTTAGTTTTACAGAAGTTACTAAGGTAGTTTCTCAGACAGAGTAATTTCGTTAGTTTTCAAGAAGTTATCCATTCAATTTAGAACCAAGATTTGTATAGTTAGATTTCCAGAAGTTATGTAGACTGATTCTCACACAGGGATGTATCGTTAGTTTTCAAGAAGTTAAGCAAATAGATACTCACACAATGCTGTATGGTTTGTTTTTAAAAAGTTACACATGTAGGTTCTCTCACAGTGTTATATCGTTTGTTTCCAAGATATTATGCATGCATTTTCTCAAAGAGTGTTGTGTCGTAAATTTTAGAAGTTACACGTGGAGATTCTCACACTGTGTTGTATCGTTAATATTCAAGAACTTACTTATATAGATTTTCACTCAGTGCTGTATCGTTAGTTTTCATTTTGTTATGTATAAAGGTACTCACACAATGATGTTTGTTTTCAAGTAGTTACGCACGTAGTTTCCCACAAAGTGTTGTTTTATCTGGTTTCAATACATTACACATATAGATGTACAGGCCGTTTGTATCGCCAGTTTTCAAAAATATACACATGTAGTTTCTCACACAGTTTTGTATCATTAGTTTTCAAGAAGTTATATGTGTAGTTTCTCAGAATGTGTTGAGTCATTTATTTTGAAGAAGTTATGCATATAGATACAAACACAAGGTTGTATCGTTACTTTTCAATAAGGTACACATGTAGTTACTCACATTGTGTTGTATCTTTAGTTTTCAATAATTTACACGTGTAAATTCGCAGACAGTGTTGTTTCATTAATTTTCAATTAGTTACACATGTATAATCTCAAACAGTGTTGTATCGCTAATTTTCAATAAGTTACACGTGTAGAATCTCAGACAGTTTTGTATCGTTAGTTTTCGAGTAATTACACTTGTAGTTTCTCACACAGTGTTATATCATTAGTTTTCAATAAGTTACACGTGTAGAGTCTCAGACAGTGTTCTATCCTTAGTTTTCAAGAAGTTATGCTTATAGATTCTCACACAGTGTTGTATCGTTATTTTCAAGAAGTTACACGTGCAGATTCTAAAGACAGTGTTGTATCATTAGTTTTCAAGAATTTACAATTTAAGGTTCTCCCACAGTGTTGTATCTTTCAGTAATTTACACTTGTAGATTCTCAGACAGTGTTATTTCATTGGTTTTCAAGAAGTTAGGCTTATGGATTGTCAGACAGTATTGTATCGTTTTTTGAAGAAGTTACATGTGTAGATTCTCAAGACAGTGTTTTATCCTTAGTTTTCAAGAAGTTATGCTTACATATCTTCACACAGTGTTATGTCATTAATTTTCAAGAAGTTACACATTTAGAATCTCAGAAAGTATTGTGTCCTTTATTTTCAAGAAGTTACGCATATAGATTCAAACACAGTGTAGTATTTTTACTTTTCAATAAGACACATGTGTAGATTCTCAGACAGTGTTGCATCCATAGTTTTCAAGTAGTTACACATGTGGTTTCTCACACAGTGTTGCATCATTAGCTTTCAAGAAGTTACATGTGTAGATTTTCAGACAGTGTTGTGTCCTTATTTTCAAGAAGTTATGAATATAGATTCAAAGACAGGATTTTATCATTACTTTTCAACAGGATACACCTGTAGATTCTCAGACAGTTTTGTATCATTAGTTTTCAAGTAGTTACACATGTAATTTGTCACACAGTGTTGTATTGTTAATTTTCAATGAGTTACACGTGTAGATTCTCAGACATTGTTGTATCGTTAATTTTCAATAAGTTTCACGTTTATATTCTCACCCAGTGTTGTATCGTTAAATTTCAATAAGTTATACGTGTAGATTCCCAGACAGTTTTGTTTCATTAGTTTTCAAGAAGTAAAACTAATAGATTCTCAACCAGTGTTGTATTGTTTTTTTTCAAGAAGTTACACGTGTAGATTTTCAAGACAGTAGTGTTGTATCCTTAGTTTTCAAGAAGTTACACATATTTATTCTGTATCGTTACTTTTCTATTTTTTTTATTTTTTTATTTTTATTTTTTTTAATCTTTTTTTTAATTTAGATAAGAAACAAGGTTGCTTCACAAGTCAGTTCCAGGTCCCTCTCCCTTTCCCTCCCCTCCTCCCGTGCCCTCCCCCCATCCTCCCCCCGTTATCCCCTGGTTCCCCCAGGGAGGGTGAGGCCCTCCATGGGGGTGTCCATAGTCTGTCATTTCATATAGGGCAGGCCCTAGACCCTTCCCCAAGAGTTCAGGGTGAGAGTGCACCTCACATTGTTCTATGGGAGTCCAAAGTCCGTGTGTATACTTGGGATGGGTACTGATCTGCTGCTCAAGGCTCAATAGATTACCTAGGCCTCCATACTGACACCCAGATTCAGGGGGTCTTGATCAGTCCCATGCTGGATTCCCAGGCTGATGCCTGGGATTCAAGAGTTAACCTTTGTCTGGTCAGCTGTTTCTGGGGGTTAAACCAGCCCAGTTTTAATCACTTTGAGCATCAGTCCTCCCTCTCTGATACTGGCTTTCTTGAGTTCAGCTCAGTACTTAACCAGCCACTAAATGTAGTTTCTGTTTCCCAGACTGTCTGGCCATAGAATTGTAGGCTGGCACTCCCCAGATCTATGTCTAAAATCCATATATGAGAGAGTACATGCCATGTTTCTCTTTTTGTGACTGGGTTACCTCACTCAGGATGGTTTCTTCTAGTGTCATCCATTTGCCTGCGAATCTCATGATTCCATTATTTTTTTTCTGCTGAATAGTACTCCATTGTGTAGATGTACCACATTTTCTCTATCCACTCTTCGGTTGAGGGACATCTAGGTTGCTTCCAAGTTCTGGCTATTACAAATAAAGCTGCTATGAACATAGTGGAACAGACATCTTTGTTGTATGAATGGGCATCTTTTGGGTATATGCCTAAGAGTGGAGTTGCTGGGTCTTGTGGTAGGTTTATTCCCGTTTTTCTGAGGAATCTCCATACTGCTTTCCAAAGTGGCTGAACCAGTTGGCACTCACAAAAGCAATGGAGGAGTGTTCCCTTTCACCACATCCTCTCCATCATAAATTGTCATTGGTGTTTTTGATTTTAGCCATTCTGACAGGAGTGAGATGGTATCTCAGTGTTGTTTTGATTTGCATTTCCCGGATGGCTAAGGATGTTGAGCACTTTCTCAAGTGCCTCTCAGCCATTTTAGACTCCTCTATTGTAAACTATCTATTTAATC
>NW_024432188.1:0-2344 GCF_017639785.1 Mesocricetus auratus
TTGGTGTTGATGGTTTTAAGTCTTCTCTATTTTGGTTTGATTTTTGTGCGTTTTTGGCTGGGGTATCTCATACAGATTTCTTCACTGGAACTTTTTCTTCAGCTTCTTCATCATCACAATCATCATCATCTTCTTCATCACCCTCATCGTCCTCATATTCATCGATTTTTACTTTTTTTTGTGGAACTTTGCTACCTCCTCCAGGAGCAGATCGCTTGCAGACATACTTAAGAGTTTCACATCCTCCTCATCTTCATCTTCTGACTCAGCATCTTCCTCTACATCTACTAGGTGCTGTCTTCCAATGGGCACAGGCCCTGAGCCAAACGTCACCCGTAAGACCACAGGTGGTGTAATTTCAAAGCCCCCTAGGGAAACTGTTGGTTGTACAGACATTTTCAAAGTTGCCAGGGCTACTTTAATTGGACTGCCTTCATAGTTAATTGCTTTTGTCTCTATGATACGTAATTAATGTTTTGCCCTGCCCCTAAACTAACCATTCTTAGTGACAGCTGGTGTTCATTCTCATCATCATTCACCTTAAAATGATAATCTTTGTCAGCTTTTAGTTCACAATCGAAAAGGTAGTTCTGTGGCCTAAGAGGGCTCATGTCCATGTCCATCGAATCTTCCATGAGGTGGAGGTGCACGCTTCGGTGGGAGAGAAGTCGGATGGAGGAAACTGCCTGCTGCTCCTCAGAACAGAATCACACCAGGGAGATCCCATTTCATCTTAAATTTTGTTATTTGGATACTTTATCTCTTTATTTAGGTTAAATTGGCCAAATGTTTTTCAATCTTGTTACTCTTTTAAAGATGCAACTCATTTTTTGAGTGTCTTTTTCATTTATAGTTCATTAATTTTAACCCTGATTTTGATTATCTTTTCCCATCTGGTTTGGGGGTATTACTTGCCCTTATATTTCCAAGGCCTTCAAGTGTAGTCAATTAGTGATTAAGGATCTCTCAGATATTTTGATGTAGGCCCTTAATGCTGTAAAGTTACTTTTAGGACTGCCTCTATGTCTCACAGATTTTAGAACATTTTCATTTAGCACTTTTAGGAATTTTATACCTCCTTGTTGACTTATTCCTTGTTTCAATGACTCAGTAGTCTGTTGGACAGCATCCATGAATTTGTGTGCTCTCTCTAGTTTCTGTTGTTGATGATGTCCAGTTTCACTACTTTGTGACCCAAGAATGTGGGATGGCAGCTCCATTTTCCTATATTTGTTGAAACTGACTTTCAGTTGTACTATGTAGTTAATTTTGGAGAAAGTTCTGTTGACTGTGTTAGAAGAATGTATATCTTTTGAGTGTCTGGGTGGGATGTTCTGTAGATGTCTGTTGTGTTTATCTGGTGAGGGCCCCGACACAAACCCATAGTCCCAGAGCTATCAAGTGTTTGACAAAGAGGCCAAACATGTACATTGGAGGAAAGACATCATCTGTAACACACGTTGCTAGTCGAATTGGATGACTGCATGGACGAGAATGAACTAAAGCCTTATTTCTCAGCCCACAGACAATTCAACTCCAAATGACTTTAAGACTTCAGTATAAGACTGATACACTGAATCTGACACAGGGAAAGGTAGGGAATATGTCTGAACTCACTGGCATAGGAAGGGACTCTCTGAACAGAATGTCAATAGTTGGAAGCATTAAAACCAACAGCCAATGAATGGTATACTTCATGAACCCAAAGTTTCTGTACAACAAAGAACGCTGTCACTGGAGTGAAGAGGAAGCCTACAGAATGAGAAATAAATATTTAACAGCTACTTATCTAACTGAAGATTAGTAGCTAGGATATATAAAGAGCTAAAACAACTAAGCAAGCAAAAATGCTAAACATCAAGGAAGCAAAGAGTTTAAAAATGGGCCATGGAAGTAAGAGAGTTCTAAAAAGATGAAATAGAGATGAGTATTAAGAATTTTGAGATGGTTTGTAATTTTATGAAAACCATTTGATGCTGATTTATAATCAACCCATTCTACTCATTATCGAATACTAAAGTTGTCATTCCATGAGATTTATTTGTGGCTAATATAAACTAAAATGTAAATGAGAAGATGTGGGCATGAGCACCAGTTTGCTATGTATGATTTGTCATAGCCCTATACTGGTCCCTCGTTTTAGCCCTAATTATTATCTTTAAGTTTGTATGTATCTAATATACCATTAGAACACAGGCTAGATAATGAAAAGACAAGTCTATTTAATTTTCAGATATTTTGGTTTGTAAGATTTACACTTTAGGCTAATTATTCTGAAAGTTTTTGTTGTTAATGAACTATTAAACCTGTATATTGTCATTAATGATGTATTACAATGAAATGT
>NW_024432189.1:0-688 GCF_017639785.1 Mesocricetus auratus
ACCCTAAACCTAACCCTAAACCTAACCCTAGCCCTAACCGTAACCCTAACACTACCCTTAACCAATTCCTAAACCTAACCCTAATCCTAAACCTAACTCAGACTATAAGCCTAACCCTAACCCTAATGCTAACCTTAACCCTAACTGTAACCTTAAAATAATCATAACCCTAACCCTAACACTAAAAATAACCCTAACCCTAAACTTAGCCCTTACCTCTAACCCTAACTTCTAACCCTAATCTGAACTCTGTCCCTAACCCTAACCCTATCCCTAACCCTACACTAACCCAATTCCCAAACCTAACACTAATTCTAATCAAAACCCTAACACTAACCCTAAGCTTAAGCCTAACCTGAACCCTAAACCTAACACTAACCCTAAACTTAAGCCTAAACCTAACCCTAACCGTAACCCCTAACCCAAATTCGAACCCTAATCCTAACCAATCCTAACCATGTCCCTAAAACTAAACCTACCATAACCCTATCCCTAATCCTAAACCTAATCCTAAACATAACCCTAACCCTAAGAGTAACCCTAACCTTAACCCTAACCCTAACCTCAAACTATATCCTTAACCCTAACCTCTAAGACTAAGCCTAACCCTTACACTAAACCTAACCTAAACCAAACCCTAACCATATCATCTAACCCTAACCCTAACCCATAACCTACCACTGAACCT
>NW_024432190.1:0-3621 GCF_017639785.1 Mesocricetus auratus
CTCAGTGGTTAAGAGCACTGGTTGCTCTTCCAGAGGTCCTGAGTTCAATTCCCAGCAACCACATGGTGGCTCTCAACCATCTTGAATGACGTCTGGTGCCCTCTGCTGAACTACAGAGTACATGCAGGCAGAAGATTGTATGCATACGTTAAAAGAAAAAGAGAAAGAAATCTGAGTCTGCAGTATTCAAATGTTCATACAAAATAGGGGGAAGCTTAGTAATAGAGTGCTTTTACAGCAGGTGCAAATCCACACGTGTGTGTACCTACTAACACACGTGTGCGTGTGTGGGTGTGTGCACAAACACGCACAGTTCACCCACTTGGAGAGCACTTAGGCTGACTGGCTGACCAGAGAGCCCAGGGGTCTTCCGTGTCCACCTCCCCATGCTCTGATCACACATGCGGACCCTGCAGCCGGATTTTCCCATGAGTTCTGGAGCTGGAACTCGGGTCCTCCTGGCTTTCCAGGGAGGCGTGTTGTGGACTGCAAACAATCATCTTTAGAAAACTGAGACTGCGTCATGAGAACCTAAAAAATGCTCAAGTTAAGAATGTAGGCTGGGGCCGGGTGATGGTGCGCACATCTTTAATCCCAGCACTCAGGAGGCAGAGGCAGGCAGATCTCTGTGAGTTCAAGGCCAGTCTGGTCTACAGAGCAAGTACCAGGACAGCCACGGCTATTGTAGAAAGACCCTATCTCAAAAACAAACAAACAAACAAAAAGTAGGCTAGGTATTATGTAAATGGATTTGTATTTATATAAGAAAATTGGCCAAGTGGTGGTAGTGCAAACTTTAATCCCAGCATACAAGAGACAGGCAGGCAGATCTCTGAATTTGAGGCCAACAAGCCTATAAAGTAAACTGTTACACAGAGAAACCATGTCTCAAAAACACAAACAAAAACAAAACAGAAACCACTGGGAATGCTAAGGGGCCCTGAGGTGAGGTGTACACCCATGATGTCACTATTCAGGAGGCAGACATGAGGAGTGTGAGTTCAAGACCAGCTTGAACTTTGCAGGGAAACCATGTCACCTCAGCATCACAAAAATACAAAGACCGTGATGACATTTATATAACTTTTCAGAGCCTGTTTCCCTCATTTCCCAACAATAATAACATTAATTAAATGAGTTTAAATGGGCTATGTGGCACATAGTAGGTAATTTAATTCTACAAATATTCATTAGTACTATATGCCTGCTATCATATTAAGCACTGGGGTTGCAGCAGGACCAAATCACTCCCTACAACCACATAAATTATTCAAGAATGAAGCCAGGCGGTGGTGGTGCACACCTTTAATCCCAGCACTCAGGAGGCAGAGGCAGGCGGATCTCTGTGAGTTCGAGGCCAGGCTGGACCGACAGCCTCCAAAACAATACAGAGAAACCCTGTCTCGTAAAAACAAAAAACAATTATTCAAGAATGAAGAGGCCCTCAGAAGGCAGACAAGGGCTGGTGATGTGACTCAATAGGTAAAGGGAGCCACATGATCCAAGGAGAGAAGTGACTCCCACAAGTTGTCTTCTGACTACCAGCTGCATGCCACGGTACACATGCTTACACGTGCATGCATGCACACACAGTAAAGAAGTTAATAAATGCGATTACAAACGTGAAAGATAAGCAAACAGGTATGTTGTCACATGATAGGTGTTATAAAGTTAAACAGCAAACCCAGGGCCAGTGAGATGACTGAGCAGGTAGTGGCCAATGCCATCAAGATGGACGACTTGAGTTCCGTCTCCAGGGTGCACATTATTAATTTCAGCAAGCTGTCCTCTGTCCACACGCACACCATGAGACCATGTACCCACCCATACACAGAAATAAATGCAGCCAAAACTTTAAACAATTTGTTCCCACTATTTTACCTAGCAAGTGTTCAGAACACAGTAGACTGTCCACAAATACACTGAAACTAAGGTCACTGGGTATGAACTACGTACTTTTTCCCTCAGAATATTCACTTTGATGATTTTTTTCTGCTCCGTTGTATGTCCCTTCCTTTAACAAGGGGTCTTCATCTGCGTCCTTGATGCTGTGACTTCTAACTCCATCTGATTCTGCTGCTCCATTGAGCACTGTATCTTCAGTCTCCCAAAGCAGCAGCCCTACTTCCAGCCTGAAGGACACGCAAGGGTTTTTGTTCTCGTGTAAAATCTCTACTTGGTTCTTTTGTTCCTTCTGGAGAATGCCCTATTTTTTTTTCTTTCAAAGCTAAACTTGGAAAGCTGTGGCTGACTGCTAATTTCCTCTTACCCTGTCACTCCTTAGCCTTCCCCAAATGTGTCTTTTGCTTCCAGCACCCTCAAAAGTCACAAAGGCACCGCTTTCGCTAAAGGACTTTCCGGGCTTGTTGCTCCATGCTTCTCTGTGGTCTGACACTGCAGGCTTTAAGATGGCGGTAAAACCCACAACCACTGGCAGTATTCCATCAGATGATGGATGTTACACAGAAAAGTTAAAAAGCAAGATGGGCCAGCAGGCAAAGACTGGCTTACAACAGGTTGAACACCCCTAGGACCTGAAATTTTTGAGTGCTTTAGCTGATGCCATGAATGTAAAATTCCACACATGCCCTCAAAAAATAGGCTTGGCTGAGTGTGGTGACAGAGCCTTTAATCTCAGCAGTGGAGAGGCAAAGACAGATGGATCTCTGTGATTTCCAGGCCAGTCTGGACTATATAGAGTTCCAGGTCAGCTAGGGCTATGTAGTAACATCTTGTCTTGCTGGGTGGTGGTGGCACATGCCTTTAATCCCAGCACTCAGGATCTCTGTGAGTTTGAGAGCAGCCTGGCCTACAAAGCGAGTTCCCGGACAGGCTCCAAAGCTACACAGAGAAACCCTGTCTCAAAAAGCCAAAGGTCTTGTCTCAAGAAGAAGAGAGGGAAGAGGAAACAAACAGCGTAGGAAGAAAACCTGTAGTTTTTGTTGCCTCTGTTTTAGATGAGGAAGCAGACCACCATACAACATCATTTGCTTAGTGCTCCAAGGTGTCTGGCTTGAAGCACACAGTATGCGTCTCATTACGTTGTGTGGTTGACAGATCACAACTCCATCTGAGCTCAGGTGTCCTTTAAGCAATGGCCATCATAATCTAGCCTGAAGCCCCTTACTCACAACATTACTTTCCACTTTCTCCAGTGTGAATTCACTACCCTGGCACAATCATCCTCTGGTCATCTTACACGTCACACTTTTAGAGTCAGGTCTCGAATGAGAATGAACCCTCGAAGACTCAGCCCATCTTCAAAGATGAAACAGTCGTCCCCACTTATTCCAACCCATGAGGACATGTTCCTCTGTCTTTTTCCCAGGAACAAGGAACACCTGGGTCTGCCTTGCCTTGCCCTTCTTTCCAAATGTGATCCACATTCTGCCCTCCCAATAAGAGGTTTCCTAAGGAAAGAGACTGATATAAGAAACCCATTTTAGGGGCTGGTGAGCTGGCTCAGTGGTTAAGAACACTAGCTGGTCTTCCAGGGGTCCTGAGTTCAGTTCCCAGCAACCACATCCATCTGTGATGAGATCGTGTGCCCTCTTCTGGCCTGCAAGGATACATGCAGGCAGACACTGTATACATAATAAATAAATAAACCTTTAAAAAGAA
>NW_024432191.1:0-56400 GCF_017639785.1 Mesocricetus auratus
GAGCATGGTGTCCCTTGGAGTAAAGAAATCCCTAAACAGGAACTCAGAAAGCTCAAAGCTCCCTATAGAAAGTGAAAGGGCAGAGGCTGCAACGCAATTCCGTGGCAGTTTCCGGGGAGGGGGGGCTAAGAGGGTTTTTTGTGGCACCCAGGAGAAAGGAGACTGGTGGTGCAGGCATCAGGTCTCCTGCTGCAGGCAGAAGGGGCTGCTCTCTCCAGACAAAGACCCAGCCCTGCGACCCTGCCTCCCGTCCCGCTGCGCCTTCCGACCCACCCCGCCTTCCGCCCCGCCTCCCGCCCCGCCCCGACCCCGGACACCGCCTCCAAACTGCTGAGCTCCCACCTTTGCTCTTGCATATTCAATCTTCCTCCTTCTCTCCTCCTCCTCCATTGCTTCTGAGGGCTGGCTAAGCCGCCACACTTCTACAATTGCTCTTCCATATTCAATCTTCCTCTGTCTCTCCTCTTCCTCCATCGCGTCTGCGGCCCCACTACACCGCCAGGCTGCTGCAATAGCTCTTCCATATT
Organism: Mesocricetus auratus; assembly: GCF_017639785.1. Classification (NCBI taxonomy): domain Eukaryota; kingdom Metazoa; phylum Chordata; class Mammalia; order Rodentia; family Cricetidae; genus Mesocricetus; species Mesocricetus auratus. The sequence continues at coordinate 528 of NW_024432191.1, forward strand.
CAATCTTCCTCTGTCTCTCCTCGTCCTCCATCGCGTCTGCGGGCCATGCAGGGACAGGGTGGAGAGGAAGGTTCTGTTCAGACACTAGGGGACCATCTTTGTCCCCATGTTCACACCAGGGGGGGCAGCAGTTGGCAAAGCTGCCCCCAGGTGCTCCCCTTCCCCCCTCACCTGAGGCTCTGGGCCTGAGCCTGACACCAGCTCCTCCCTTGGAGTCAGCTTCTAATACAGCATGGTGCTGTTTCCAAATTCAAAAGCAGAGGCTGCCTCAAGACTACAAGCCTCAGTGGGGCATGTGGTGGCCATAGCAGGACCCGTGTGGCAATGGTCTATCAGCCCAGGCTGAGGGGGAACACCGAAGACACCCTACTCCTTCCTTACCCCCATCCCAAGTCCTTCCCTCTAGTCCGAGCCGGTTCCTGCCCACCCAAGTTCTACAAGAACAACTCCTGCTGCCCCAGGCTTCTCCCAGCTGTTTGTTCCCTGAAGCAAAGCAGAGACACTGCTCCCCATGGGGTCTTCTCCTTGGGAACCTTTCTCCTAAGAAGGTGCCATTCCTAATATAAGTTGAGAAAAAACCCATCTACACTCACTGAAATGACCAGTGTGAAATTTTGTGCCCAGTAAACTTGTTAGACTGAGTTGCGCTGAGCTTACAAATTGAAAACTACTGTCTGTCCTTCCCCATCTGGAGTGTGTCTCAGATGGATCACATCTTTGTTTTAACATTTGGACAGAAAAAGTAGCAGGTAAAAACTAAAGATAAATTTAATCATAAAAGTGGTGCTAAGTAGATATACATATGAAAAAGTAGAAACTAAAAACCTTATGTCTGTCAGGCACCAAGGATATCTTCAGTACCTGTGATTTAGAGATGCCTATATTTCAAACATTATTGTGCCAATTTAAATCAAGTCTATACTGTCCTGTAATCACAGCAGCAAATGAGAATGTGAGGTTAGACAACTCATCATAGCAATAAAGAAATAGAAAGAGTGGGAGTGGGGAAAGGAGTTATTTTCTCAGATACCCTCCACACTGTAGATCTAAATCTACAATGAAGTGTTCTAAACTGCCAGAACTGGGTGATTATCTCTTGATTATGGTTGCCTAGGAGGCAGAAGTCCAGTATAGCTCGTAGGATTCCTGTTTATAATGGACACAAATTTCTCAGTGGCTCAGAAGGTCAACTCTTGGAATTTGTCTCCTCTTTGTAACTATAGATGGTCATGATCGCCTCCTAAACTGAAACATTATTTCTGCATTTCCCATTACTAATCATGAATCATATACCTGTCTGTTTCAGGTATAAAGATTACACACATAGCACACTGTCAGATGTGCGATGACACCTCTAAGAAGGGCAAGTCTGTGGAATTACTGCTGTTTCTTATGACACCTGCTCAATTGTAACTTCCTGTCACACACTTCCATTATTCCTATATGTAATTTTTCACTCAGGTCCTTGGTTGAGAAGATAGCATTTCAGCAAAGGCTTGAACAAGATGAAGTGGTGAGCTGTGAGTGTGAATGAGGTCAGCAACAGATCCAAAGTCCACTGTGAGTGGTGCCCTAGAGGGAGAGCATGACACAAAGGTGGCCAATGAAGAATGGGATGGATAAGAGGGAGATTAGACATGAACTCACATGGGTGACAGAAGGCCAGACTGAATTCTGAAGGCCATTGTAAGAAAGGTGTCCTTTTCTCTGAATGAGACCAGAAGACACTGGGAAAGTCTCATGGTCTCTGCTATTACTATGTAGAGAAGCTACAGTGAAGGGTAGTTTTGGATGTCATTTTGTTTGGAATCTCCTTCACATTGGGTCACCTAATTACCTGGACCTGGGGTGTCTACCTAGAAATTAGTCATACCTACCGAACCTTCTAGTGACATAACTACTTGTTCTCCTTCAAGGCTAAAGGCAGAAAGACTAAATAAGACAGCTTACCTTTATGTAATTTTCTTTAAAACTTTGCTCATAAGGGTAGCCATCACCAGTAGCTTCAAACTAGTCGGCATCTAGCAACTGCTGAACCCTGGGGTCAGGGAATTTATCCCTTGCACTGAGGTTATGTCCCTCACACGGAGATTATGTCATAAAGGAGGAGATTCATCATCCCTTGTCAACCAGCTGTTTCCAAAGGAACAAGAACTCCTTTATGTCATGTGGCTAGCCAGCCTGCTCCACAGATCCCACCCGCTGTTGCCTCTTGAGCTTGGGATCCAGGCATGTTGCTGGGACTGCTCAATGTTAATAGGCCTGGGATGCAAACTCTGGTCCTCACACTTGTGTGGCAGTCGCTTTCCCCACTGAGCCTCCTCTCTGCCTCAGTAGTGGAGAATCAAAGGACTAAATATGTATTCACATAATGTTTTCAATAAAATAGGGTAGCTTTCTTAAAGGTTCGAAGTGAAATTCCTTTAAAAATAGATACCTAGCCCAGCATTGGTGGCAACACCTTTAATCCCAGCACTTGGGAGGCAAAAGCAGGCAGATCTCTGTGAGTTAGAGGTGAGCCTGTTCTACAAAGGGAGTCCAGGACAGCCTCCAAAGCAGCACAGAGAAACCCTGCCTCAAAAAAAAAGAAAAAAAAACCGAGAGAGAACTGACCTATAATCAGTCAAAGTGGTATATAATCTAAATGAAATCAGAGAAATTTAAGGTGGTGCTGTTATTACAAAGGATGAAATTATGAGTTAATAGTTCAAGAGAGTGCACCTAATTACTAACTAATAGAATATATGAACACAAAATTCAGGTCTCCACGGATGTTCATACTGCTTAGTAGTCACAGCATATAAACTCAGCTTTCAAATACTTGTGACAAAGGCCCATGTAGGCTTTATAGTCAGAATAAAACACATTTATTCTAAATAGAAGTGCTTTCTGTTACCCTTGCTGGGAAAACTGCTGGATTTGACTACTGGTGGTTTTGAGAGACATCAATCTTGCTGGCCTACAAGTGTTCAGACTTTTGAAAAGACTAAATACACAAAGAAGATACATCTCACCTGAGTTTACCAGCACAAAATTCAAGCCATTTTCTTTCCGATTTGAGGAGGAATGTACAAACCCAATCACATAATCATCTTCTTGGAAATCAACAACTCTTATGAATTAAGAGAATTCCGGTCATTAGATTCTGGTTTCCCATAAGACCTGCTTTTATATTTCCTTTCTTCTTGGAACTTGAAGGAACTACCAGGAACTTGAAGTAGAAACCATCAAAGAACACTGTTGGCAGGCCTGCTCTCTAAGGTCCTCACACTTAACTAGCTCTCATGTCTAGTCCAGGATTAGTGCCTAAAGATGATTCCATTCACAGTTGTCCAGGCCCTTCTACATCAATTAATAGTAAGAAAATCTACACATATGTCACAGCCCAGTTGCCCTTCTCAGATAATTCTAGGCCATGTCAAGTTGACTAAGCTAACTAAGACATAAACCATTCAGAGCAAAAGCACCATACAAGGTCTTCCAAATTGGCTCAATAATGTTACATATTCTGTCATCCACCTACTATGCTTCAATCACATTGGCTTTCTTAGCCATTGACTAAAATGTAAATTACCTCAGTGTCATAACCCTTGCTACCTATACTTCCTGGATTGTCCTTTTATCAGATAACTAAGTAACTCACTTTCTCATCCCCCTCCTCTGCCCTCTGTATAATTATTATATTAGACAAAAGCCCTACCTTTTTATAAAAATAGGGTCTCATATGCCAAACAAGCCTTGAAAGCATGATGCCAGTGAAGATAGCCTTGAATTCCTAATCCTTTAGTCTCAGTCTCCCAAATACTTTAACTTAAACACTTGGTGAAAAGACTTTTTATAAAGTCATGTCAATTGAAGTTTTTTTTTATTATTTTGCTACTACTCTACAGGAATACATGAGGTTTGATATCTCATAAAGATATGAGATTTGCTTGGTCCACAGTCTTGGAATCTGAATATCGAAATATTATGTCATTGGTTTTTATAGGGGACCCTCTGACTACATAATATAAGGAAGATGAAATCATGCCTGGAGCACATATAAGAGGAAGTGATCACATGGAGATATGGAATGTCGTAATGCTGATAGCCTCTGAAACAATACAGAGAAACCCTGTCTCATAAAAACCAAAAAAAAAAAAAAGAATGTCGTAATCCCTCAATAGGCTCAATTCACTCTTTCATTTAAAAAACAAACACCGTTTTTCATGTAATATGAGTTATAGAACACGGAGCTTTGAACTTTTCTAGACAAGTCCTCTACCACTGAGCTACATCCTCAGGCTAACAAATCCCTCTTGAGGAAACTGAGCATCCTACAAGAACTACCTCAGTTTCTTCCAAGAACAGCACCTCTAAAAACCTAGTCACCTCATCTCTGCTCTACCTCCTATGGATCTCCCTCTACTGTTAAAGACACACCCCAGGTACAATATCACTGCCCATGGTCAGTGTTGGCTGCTCTGCATAGCCCTGCTTCCAATCCCATGGATAATCTGAGTCGTCAGGTGAATTGAAGAGAGGAAAGTAATATTAAAACTCTCCCACAGTAAGGATGAGAAATATCACAATGTAGGGAGTTAGGACTCTGTATAGTGCTACTTCAGATGACTCTAAAATAAAACAGAAAATGGAAAGATAAGTGACATGCCTGAGATTAACATAATACTGATCATAAGTACTATGGGTCTGGTAATTAATATTTTATCAATAATAGTCACAGTGGATTTTTGTGTCAAACATGAAAACGTGACTAATAAGATACAATCCTTAGAAAGACTAATCAATGAAAAAAGAAAAATACTCAGACACTGGTAGAGGAATGAGAAAAGAATGAAGTAGGGGAGATCGAGGTAAACAAGGGCCCACATCCCCGCATACCTTCCAGTGCCTGGGGACTGCCACAGAGCTTCCCATCCAGACAGGAGCCAGGCACCCCAGATCAAAGGTCTTCTCTTCCACCAACGAGACCAGGGGACAAGTGAGTCTGGTGGGACCCGGTAAAACAGGCCCTGCATCCAGGCCTTCATTCCAATACCAGGGGATTGCCTGGGGATTGCCACAGAGCTTCCCATCCCAGCAGGAGCCAGGCACCCCAGATCCCAGGTCTTCTCTTCTACCAAAGGGACCAGGGGAACAGGGGACCAGGTGGGAGACTATGCACCCCAAATTCCTGATCTTCTTCTCTACCCACAGGACTCGAACTGGGGGTAGAAATAGAAGAACTACCAGAGTATTGGAATTGCTTGCACCCTCTGAAAGTGTACTCTGGTCCCCTAGCCACCAGATGAATAAGGGGCTCTTTCTGCACCCACTAGAAGAAGAAATGGGAAAGAGACAACACAAAAACACACTCAGCAACAGAAAAACCAATATGATACCACTAGATTCTTGAGACTCCACCCCAGCAAGACTCCAACAATCCAATGCAAATGAAGCAGAAGAGAATGACCTTAAAAACAACTTCCTAAAAAATTATAGAGGCCATAAAAGAGGATATAGGAAAATAACTCAAAGAAATGGATGAAAAAACAAACTACATATGCAAGAAATGGAAGAAAAAACAAACCAAAAAATTCAAGAAATGGAAGAAAGAACAAACCAAAAAATTCATAAAATGCAACAAATGGACAAAAAGACGAACTGATAATTGCAAGAAACAATTCAAACAGTGCAAGAGTTGAAAATTGAAATAGAGACAATAAATAAAAAACACAATCTGAAGAAAGGCTGGAAATAGAAAAGCTGGGCAAATGGTCACTTACTATAGATACAAGCATTTACCAACAGAATACAAGAGATGGAAGAGAATCTTAGATGTTGATGATACACTAGGAAAAATGGATTCATCAACCAAAGGAAATCTTAAGTATAACAAATCCCTAACACAAAACATCCAGGAAATATGGGACACCATGAAAAGACCAAACCTAAGAATAATAGGTATAGAAGAAGGTGAAGAAAACCACCTCAAAGAGACAGAAAACATATTCAATAAAATCATAGAAGTAAACTTTCCCAACCTGAAGAAAGACATGCCAATGAAGGTATAAGAAGCTAACAAAACACCAAAAAGAGTGGATCCCCTTGCCACATAATAATCAAGACCCCAAACACAGAATAAAGAAAGAATATTAAGAGCAGCTAAGGAAAATTGCCAAGTAACATATAAATGCAAACCTACCAGAATTACACCTGACTTCTCCATGGAAACTCTGAAAGCCAGAAAGTCCTGGATAGATATGCTACAAAAACTAAAAGTCCATGGATGCCAGCCCAGATTACTATACCCGGCAAAGCTCTCAATCACTATAGATGGAGAAAACAAGGTATTCCATGACAAAAGTAGATTCAAGCAATACATATCCACTAACCCAGCGCTACAGAAAGTTCTGGAAGGAAAATACCAACCAACCCAAGGAAGTTAATTACAACTAGAAAAATGTAGGAATTGGATAATTCTACTTTACCAACAGCCAAAAGAATAAAGGGGTGGAATTCCACACATAATTCTACCACCAACAACCAATCTAAATCAAAGATAAACGAGCAAACAATGGTCATTAATATCCCTCAATATCAATGGCCTTAACTCACGCATAAAAAGACACAGGCTAAAAGAATGGATTCGAAGACATGACCCATTCTTTTGCTACATACAAGAAACACACCTCACCTTCAAAGACAGATATTACCTCAGAGTTAAAGGTGGGTAAAAGAGTTTCCAATCAAATGGACCCAAAAAACAAGCAGGGGTTGCAATCCTAATATCTAACAAATTAGACTTTAAAATAAAATCAGTGAAAAAAGATGAAAGAGCTCATTACATACTCATCACAGGAGAAATTCACCAAGATGAAGTTTCAATTCTGAACATCTATGCCCCAAATAATAGGGCATCCAGGTTCATAAAAGAAACATTACAAAAATATAAATCACATATAAAGCCCCACAAACTTATAGTGGGAAATTTCAACACAAAACTCTCACCACTAGACAGGAATACTTGTCAGAAACTAAACAAAGAAGCAAAGAGGCTAATAGAAATAATGACCCACTTGTGATTAACAGATATGTATAGAACATTTGATCCACATAAAAAAAGACTATACCTTCTTCTCACCACCACATGGAACCTTCTTAAAATTCAACCACATACTTGGCAACATATCAAACCTCAACAGCTACAAAAAACTTGGAATAACTCCATGCATCTTATCAGACCACCATGCTTTAAAATTAGAATTCAACAACAGCACAAATTGCAGAAAACCTACAAACTTATGGAAATTGAATAATGCACAACTGCACCATTCCTGGGTCAAAGAAGAAATAAAAAAAAGAAATTAAAGATTTCCTAGAATTTAATGAGAATGAAGAAACAACATACAGAAACCTATGGGACACTTTGAAAGCGGTGCTACAGGGGAAGTTCATAGCACTAAGTGCCCACATAAACAAACTGGAGAATAGTTATACTAGAGAATTAAAAGCATAGCTGAAAGCTCTAGAACACAAAGAAGCAAAGTCCCCCAGGAGGAGTAGATGCCAGGAAACAGTCAAACTGAGTGCTGAAGTCAATAAAATAGAAACTAGGAAAACAATACAAAAAAAATCAATGCAAGGAAGAGTTGGTTCTTTGAGAAAATCAACCAGATAGACAAAACTTTGTCCAAACTTACCAAACAGCAGAATATGAACACGCAAATTAACAAAATCAGAAATGAAAAGGGAGACATAAACACAGACACTGAGGAAATCCAGAGAACCATCAGGTCATACTTTGAAAACCTATACTCCACCAAATTTGAAATTTTAAAGGAAATAAACGACTTCCTGGATAGCTATCACTTGCCAAAATTAAATCATAAACAGATAAGCAATTTAAATACACCTATAACCCCTATGGAAATAGAAGCAGTCATCAAAAGTCTCCCAACCAAAAAAAGCCCAGGTCCAGATGGCCTCAGTGCAGAATTGTCCCAGAAATCAAAGAACAGCTTATACCAATTCTTCTCAAATATTCCACTCAAAAGAAGCAGAAGGGTCTTTGCCAAACTCTTTCTATGAGGCTTCAATAACCTTTATTCCAAAGGGACACAATGACACAACAAAGAAAGAGAACTTCAGACCAATATCCCTCATGATAAAGGTCTTGGAGAGATCTGGAAAAACAGGAAAATATCTAAACATAATAAAAGCTAAAACAGCAAGAAAACAGCCAACATCACACTAAATGGACAGAAACTAAACGCAATTCCACTAAAATCAGGAACAAGACAAGGCTGTCTACTCTCTCCATACCCTTTTATTATTGTACTTGAAGTTCTACCTAGAGCTATATAACAACAAAAGGAGATCAAGGGGATACAAATTGGAAAGGAAGAGGTCAAACTTTCACTATTTGCAGATGATATGATAGTTTACATAAATGACCCAGAGAATTCTAAGAGGGAACACTTGCAGCTGATTAACAACTTCAGCAAAGTGTCAGTCTACAAAATCAACTCAAGCCCTACTATATACAAACAATAAAAGGTCTGAGAAAGAAATCAGAGAAACATTACCCTTTACAATTGCCACAAACATCATAAAATACCTTGGAATAATGCTAACCAAGCAAGTGAAAGATCTATATTGCAAGAACTGTGAGTCTTTAAAGAAAGAAATTAAAGAAGACACCAGAAGGTGGAAAGATCTCCCATGCTCTTGGCTAGGTAGGATAAATGTAGTAAATATGTCAGTCCTGCCAAAAGCAATCTACAGATTCAATACAATCCCCATTAAAATACCAGCACAATTCTTCACAGACCTTGAAAGAACAATAATCAATTTTGTATGGCAGAACAAAAGACCCAGGATAGGCAAAACAACCTTACTCAAAAAAGTAACATCTGAAGGCACCATCATCCCTGCCTCAAACTCAATTATAGAGGTATAGTCCTGAAAATAGTTTGGTATTGGCACAAAAATAGACAGGTAGACCAATGGAATCGAATTGAGCATTCTGATACTAACCCATGTACATATGAACATCTGATCATCAACAAAGAAGCTAAAAATATAAAAATGAAAAAAGAAAGTATCTTTAACAAATGGTGCTGGCATAACTGGATGCTAGCAAGAAGAAGCATGCAGATAGATCCATGTTTATTGCGGTGCACACAACTTAAGTATAAATGGATCATAGCCCTCAACATCAATCCAGCCACACTGAACCTCTTAGAAGAGAAAGTGGGTTGTACCCTTGAACGAATTGGTACAGGAGACTGCTTCCTGAACATAACACAAGTAGCACAGACCTTGAGATCAACAATTAACAAATTTTCCCAAATGTAAAATGCAGTCATTCTGTCATCCCCTCTACTATGATTTCTGTTCCAGTCAACAGCTATTAGATACAATTTTGGCCTCTGACCAGCTTAAGTGATGGGTAATCTCATGCTTCAATTGGTTAGTAATTACCAGGTTTTGGAATTGAAAATGCATGGGGAAAAATATATTACTGATGTAAATACTGAGACATTCTGCTTCCCAGAGGCATGCTGGGAGTACACATATTTTTACATTGGACGTTGATTTCACACACACAAATTGAAATGATTTCTATGTGGTATAAAAGACAAAATGTGCTAATTTTGAGGTCTGTTTTAATTTTTATCTTTTTCTTTTTAAAATTTAAGTTAGAAACAAACTTGTTTTGCATGTCAATCCCAGCCACCTCTCCCTCCTATCCTCCCTCTCCCTTGCAACCAGGCTCCCCAAGTCCCCCACCCAATCTCCACTCCAATTTCATCTCCGTAATGTATACAGCAATACTGACTTTCTTGGAGAAATGTTGGAAGTTTTATGTCAGTTCCTGTGTAAAACTCTCAGTTCAGCACAGGCCACACAACAAGCACTGAATTACTGATGGCAATAAACACTACTTGTTTTCTGTTTTTTGGGGGGGTCTGGAGTCTATAGTCTAATTCTCTTTAAAATGTGTATTTTTCCTTTGTTCATAAGTTGAGCTCCCTTTAGTTCTTAATTGTTCGTTAAGATAAGCAGTGCAAAGATGGGCAGCACTGTCTCCTGCCCCATTTCCTCTCCTTCTGGTACCAGACTGTACTTAAAACAGAGTAACTTCACAGCCCTTATCCTCTTATAAAAGGACTCCATTTCTGTGTTCGTCAGTTTCTTTACCTACAAGGGCTCACACCAGACTACTGTAGAGGGTAAAAGTATTAATAGAAATAAATGCCTAGGATTGTGAAAAACACACAGCCTCAGGGGATACCTCAGTTTTATCGTAACATGGTAACCCTCTTTGGTGATGTATCGCTTATGACTTAATAATGTTAGCCTGAGGATCAGAGAAGCAAAGTAAACAGCCAGTATTTCTTACCTCTACCAAGACTGAAATGGAGATCCCGTCTTCCCTGTGACTGGAAACTGAATCTCACATAAGACCCTATGCTTCTTCCTTACAAAAGTTTCTAGTGCTGGAATTAAAGGCATGTTTCTCTTATAGATGGATTCACTCTCCTGTAGCCAGATTAGTCTTGGACTTAAAGAGATCCAACTGCCTCTGTCTCCTGATTACTTGGATCAAAGCTATATGACACCACTCACAGGTTAAACAACTGTCTACTGTAGCTGGCTTTGCATTCTGATTACCAAGTAAGCTTTATTAAATTATGAACACTCTATTACCACAATTCCCCCCTTTTTGTCAAAGACATAAAGTAAAAGTTTGGAGGTCACACGAGTGAAAACCCAATGATTTTTGGTTTCAGAGCTTAGACTGGGGCAAGGACAAGGCTCTTAGATATTTAAACGTGAAGAATAATGGCTTCGTTTCTGAAGCTGAACCAGTCCACATAAGTGTTTGTAGGGATTACACTGACAGACATCAAATATCTGACCTCCTGCTATGAGCCAGGTTCCCTTGCTCTTTACCTCAGGCATCTGAAAGTGTATTTATATTCTGATTGCAGAAGATTTTGTCATTTCGCAAAACATCTAGTAGAAAGAGACCTAGTTCTGTCTTTATTATATTAGGTGTGAGTTATTGCACTTTCTGGATTTCAATTGCTTTGATTATGAACTATGTTTCCAGAATGGTTGTAATAGAGTAGACAGTCCTTAATACTGAGATCACAGATGCCTATGAACTACAATTTTGGGTGAGGGATTCTTGATTTTAAACACTGGTTATGTCACTGGCTGAGTATGGGATAAAACCCTCTCAACTTTTCTTTATGTATGGAAAAAGTCAATTATCATGTCCAGTACTCACCTGAGAGATCCAGCAATAACTACAAAGGCACCTAGCATAGTCGTGTGCACAATAGGTTTACAATAAGGAACAACTTCTATCACAAGAACTCTTGGGTTCCTGTACTTAATATATGACAATGCTACAACTAGCTACCGATGCATTTAATTTATTCCCTGAATATTTAATGTTTATTGGAACTAATAAAATGTCAAATGTTCTATGAAGTACAAAATATAGTGTATTTTCATAAATATTTACAGATGTAATGAAATGTGCAGTGATTGTTATATGATCTTCATTATGTCTTTCAGTAAAAAACCTAAATGAGGCAGAGATTTAATGCAAAGTGAGGTAAAAAGTAAAAGTCCAAAAGGGGGTTCTGAACTCTTGTTAGTGTACATGATAGCACATCAAAGGCATTTGCAGGAAAATTTCAAGTTGTCATTGCTTATGTTTGTGGCCAGAATACGGCTAAGGTAATTTGTTTAGATGAAAACAGCTTATTTACATTGAATAGGCATAAAAATGAAATAAAGCAGCTGGGCGGTGATGCCATATGCCTTTAATCCCAGCACTCGGGAGGCAGAGGCAGATGGATCTCTGTGAGTTCAAGACCAAGCCTGGTCTACCCAGCGAGTTCCAGGACAGCCTCCAAAACAATACAGAGAAAACCTGTCTGGAAAAACCAAAAAAAAAAAAAAGGGAAAAAAAGCGATCGTTATCCAAACTTCCCACCGAGTCCGATGGCTTATCTCTTTGCATGTGCACCTGTTGGGTAGTACCTGGAGCAGGATATGCCATCCCAAGCACAGTAAGGTTCTCGAGCCAGGCAGCAGTCGGCACAATCACTGCCATACACCTCACAGGGATGGAATCTGACCTGAGCCACTGCAGAGGGTGATCAGATGTAGAGCTGTTGCTGCAGGAAGCAAGAGGATGTGAGCAGAGGAGAGCGTGCAGAATTCATTAATATGGCACCTGTGTTCCTACAGTGCTAATATAATAGTGACAACAGCTTTCCATCTACAAATCATGTGATAACATCCTTGAATGATTTGTTTAACTAAATAACAGAAAAGACTCAGTCAAGCAAGCAACTTCCTCTCTTTGAAGAGATTTCCATAGAATCGATAGGAACTGTATACTGAAGTGAATCAAAATGTTTTCTTTTTAGTAGATATAGGAATAGTTACTTAACAAGAAGTAAACATAGTTATGAGTGGTTCTGTGTTTACACCTACATCATTCGCTTTAAGAAACCACCATAAATTTCCAATTCAATTAAAACACGTTAATTATTTTCTAATGGAGAAGGACAAGGGCACATTCCAGGAACAATGGATGACTCATTAAAATGAGTCTGGAATAAATAGTAATGACTTTGAATCATACTAGTGATTCACAAACTCTTGTAGCTTTCAAATTATACAGTAGGACATTACTGAAGTATTTAAACCATCAGAAGTAAACTAACTACATTCTAGAATATTTGTTACTCAGATTAATGGTTTTTAATTATTTGAACTCAAGCCTGTATGGAAGATGTCTCTATTGGAATGGCCATAGTGAATTACTGTACAATGTTTGTCCAAGGTGAAAAATGACATTTTCTCAGGAAGGACAATACAGACAATACATGATATGACATCGGGGGGGCTTTCAGGTTAGATTAGCAGTGCTGTTTGACAGCTGAGCATCTTTAATGAACACACACACACACACATACACACACACCATACACACACAAACAAATCACACAGCATAGATACACACAACACACACAAACATACACACACAACACCCACAGAAACACACACACGTAGAAAACAAACAGCCCATTCACACACATGCACACACACATGCACACAGCACACATCCACAGATATACATGCATGTACAAAGATACACACACAGACAGCACACATACAACACATGCACACAAACATAAAAACACAGAGACAACACACACACACACACACAGACACCATACAACATGATACCGTACACACACACAGACACATCCTCCAAACTATCTACAAGCAGAGAAGCACAAGGCAAAAGAAGCTCACTCAAGAATAGCTACCCTTTGAGGAATTAAATTTTAAGAGAAAATACTTAGGTGTTATGACAGTTTTCAAATTCCTGTGCAGATTTACTCACTGAGAGTGAATGGCATGATAAGTGTGTGGAGGTGGAGGACTGCTTCCAGGAATCTGCTTCCCTTGCACCGTGTGGGCTCCTGGGATCAAACTGGGGTCTTGGCAGCAAGCTACTTCCCTGGCTGAGCCATCTCTCTCAAATTATCAGGTTTTTCTTGATTTCCTTTTTCTCTCTTTCTTCCTTTCTTACTTTGGTTATTTCATGTGTGTGTGTGTGTGTGTGTGTGTGTGTAACCTATTGGACAAAGAAAGACTTTGCACACAAGAGTGCTATTCATTTTTCATCCAGGTAGCAATGCTCCAAAGAGTTAATGTGGAAACATACAGTGGTTGGTACTGATGATGAGAGCTATTGTCACATTTGTTTACATATTTCATCAGAGAGGCCCACAATGCAAAATAACAAGTGAATCTTCTGCAGGTGAGACAGAAGGGAGGTTTTCCCAGAGAGTAGCGCTAGGGAAATCCACTCTTAACTTAAATTCCCCTCCCTGATAATGATTTTGATGACTATCTTACATACCTTCCTAGAACCTCCATCCAGTGACAGACAGAAGCAGCGACAGACACCCACAGCTAAACACTGAACTAAACTCCTGGAACCCAGGGACAGAGAGGGAGGAGTGGTGAGCAAAATGGTTAAGACTGGGCTGGTGAAACCTAGAGAAACAGCTGACCTGAACAAAAGAGAGATCTTGGACCCCAAACTGATGGCTGGGAATCCAGCATGGGACTGATCCAGTACCCTCCCTTGGAAATGGAGTGGGGACTTGGTGGGACGCTAGGGTCCCTGTTGGGGAGAGTGGGCATGGAGGGGAGGGAGAGGGAGCTGGGTCTGACATGGAAAGCTAGTTTGTTTCTAATTTAAATATATAATAAAAACGTGTTTCCAAAAAAAAGGACAAAAGACAAATGTCTCATTCTACATTTATTATTCTTTCCACTGAATTCCATTATATTCATATATATGGTCAGTCAACCTCATCTGTCTACCTCCTAAGTTAGATTTGTAATCCTAGTATCAACCCTGAAGTGCATGCCTTTCTTTTTCACAAACACACAGGAAGAGAGCAACAAGGAATCCGAAGTGAGGAATGTACACACCCCTAGCTAGGTCGGCATGGTGACTCTCCAAATCCTGCAGTCCTGTGTCTGAGTACGTGGACACTTCCTGGACTATTTAGTACCATCTTGCTTCATTTCATTGATAAGGTTTTTGATGGGGTTTCAGTGCTTAACGTGTATTCCAGGATGGTTCTGAGCTGACCATGTGTTCCAGGATAGTGCTGACCTTACCATGTGATCCAGCACATCATGAACCTGAGCTTACCATGTGATCCACAATGGAGCTGATGTGCTATGAAGGGTTTCCAAAACTCACAATAGCTGTGGTGCATGTCTAGGTACAGAGCTATGTAAGACTTGAGCTCCATTCAGGCAAGAATTACAAGGATAACAGTGAGCTCAGAAATGTGTCATCAGCAATGGAGACTAAGAAGTTTTAAACAGAAAGAAGCCAAAGCAAGGCTGGGAATTGTTCATATGAAAATATGTGATCAGAAATTTGCAGGAGCCTCATGCTGAAATACGAGTCAAGACTGAGGAATAGGATTCAACGTGGTATCTACTTCACTAATAAGACCTTATGGTACATATTTACTCATTATGTTATTGCTACATATACATTCATACACATTTTCATAACTTTGTTTTAATTTATGATTTGCATATGATTTCTATTTTTTCTTATTAATTTCTTTGTATAATTAATACATTATAGTTATACACAGTGTGATCCTCCTGCCACTATGTACACTATATGCAGTGTATCACCTAATGATAGAGCTAGTAAGGTTTGTGCAAGATGTGAGTCTTCACAAGTTGTTTTGGAATTCACCTATGATATGAGTGCTATTTCTTTATGACCATGGTTGGATATTGACATTTTCTTCTATTACAAGCATGCCGGCACTTTGGAACATGCTGATCATGAGAGAGAAGCACTAGGTTTTATGATAGTCTTCACTTCAAAATTATCTCGATTCCAAACACAAATAGGAAAAAAGAAATCCTGAAACTACTGTAAGATTTTTTTCTTGTTATTTCTAACTTTGATTGTCTGTAGTATGTGAATCTGGGCTATATCACTCATGAAATTACCTTGAGTATCTGAAGTTCCTCTAAAATGACTTCCTCCATCCACTCCATTTCTTGGTTGTAAATTGTGATTCCTTTAGCCCAATGACTCCATCTGTGAAAAAAGAAAAATAGGTAATATCAAAATGGCGTGAGGCCCCTGACTTCAAATGCAACTGAAAATATGATGCACAGAACACCCAATCACTGCCAGCTAAAGATCACATGACTACTTATATTCCAGCAATGTCAATTAGCAAAGATCTATTTTGCATGACAAACCAAAATTTAACTGATACACAGATTCTTTTCCAAACACTTTGGTCAATACAATAAAGAAATCATAGATTCAGATACCAAGCTGCCATATTTTAGAAGTTTCTTTTGTGATGCATCAGACAAGAAAATAATTCTGCCTAAGCCTCATGCAGTGTAAGAATTGTTATATAATTTTAGCCACAAAAGGCACAATTGCTTTTTTATCTCTATTATAGTTTGGGTTTCAGGGCCAACCATATTCTAGGCAAACCGCCTAACATTTGGCTGCATTCCTGCCCTATGTATAGTATTTTTTTCAACTCTCTCGTTTGGGGTCAATAGAAAAGTACTATATATATTAACATAGGCCCTAAAACATACTCCTAAGTTCCATGTTTTCTCTGGAACAATTTGTTGTTTTAGATCAGTGGTTCTCAACCTGTATGACATGATCCTATTGGGTTCATATAGCAGATAGCCTGTATATCAGATTTTATATTAAGATTCATAATCGTAGCAAACTTAAAGTTATAATGAGGCAACAAAACTCACTTTATAGATGGGTGTCATCACAACATGAGAATCTGTATTACAAGTTCACAATATTAGGAAGGCTGAGAACCACTGCTGTAGATTGCTTTCTGTTAATTTTTCATTTAAGGGAGATTGACTACATCAATGAATTTAGAACTGATACATCAATATTGAATTCTAGAAGATGAACTGGGGAGAATGCTCCATGTGGAAATTGTTCACCATATAACCATGGGGATATGGGCTCAGCCTCAGCACTCTTGTAGCAAACTGGACACAGCAGCACACTTGGAGCCCTTGCACAGAGCATGCAAAGACAGAAAGATGATACCAGGGGCTTGCTGGCCAGCCAAGTCTACCCCATTAAGGGAAGACTAACAGTCGATTACCAAGAACTCAGGTTCAGTACCTGCCTGTGGCTTTATAAAACTTACTTCTAGTTTAGATTTCCATTTTATGTTTTATTATTCCAGATATTCTGATTTTGATGTATCTGCTTATAATTCACATAATAATTTAATAATTTAATTTATACCAATACATGTAGTAACATCTCGTCTTACAGTGAATTTGTGTTACTGGTCACCCTCTGTGGGCATGACTTCAGGTGTGGACATGACTGGAAGGTAGAGAATTAGAGGGCAGGCTCTCTCTCTGTCTCTCTGTCTCTCTCTCTGTCTCTCTGTCTGTCTCTCTCTCTCTCTCTCTCTCTCTCTCTCTCTCTCTCTCTCTCTCTCTCTCTCTCTCTCATCCCATCAGGTTGGGAGAGACTGCCTCTTCTGGAGCAGGAATGCCATGGCTGTTCTTTATTATTATCTGTGTAAGCTTTTCTCCAATAAAACACCCACTTATCATTTTTCTTGGATCTAGTGAACTCATTAAACACCCCGCCTTCCACTGTGGGGCTGAGCATGGGAGGGGGTGGGGAAGAAGCGATGGACGAATAGAGAGACCACAAGTGTACATTGTGAAGAGCGCTCTCAGATAAAAGAAGTGAAGTGCTGTGAGTTAGAGTGGGTAGTAAAATGTGTATAATTGTACACATAAACAGAAAACTATTAGTCTGATAATTGTGCATTTACTTGGGTATATTTTAATAGCCAGGAGGACTGTGATAAAGCAGAAGCAATTACAGAAATTTAGAATTGGTAAATTTTGTAAGGATCCTTCCCCCTCTCAGAAATCACTGCTGGAGCTGTCTCATAGCTGTGCTGGGGCTTGGGGAAGCAAACATGCAGCCCCACATTCTAGGTCAGCAGGACCTGCGGGCACCAAGAACTCAGAGTTGCTGCAATCGTGGCCTTTGACTGTTCAAGCAGCTGCAGCTACAGATGACCTGAAGTGGGCCTGCCCAGGCCCAGAGAGCAAAGATGAGGCCAGGCCAAGCCTACAAGTCTACAGCCTGGGGAACTGCTGCCTTGGCCACTGCCCCGTCAAGTGTATGAAAATGCTGATTAATGCAGACTGTCAGAAACTATTTTAAGACCTTATAGAAAGAAAGGCAACATAGATGAATTTATTCAAATTTGCTCAGACTTTGTTATCTATACCTGCTACATTGCTCCAGATTTCAGTTAAGGGTGATTTATTCCAACAAACCAATGATGACCTAGGGAGAAGGAGGGCTGAAAGATGTATGTATGTTCTCTATGGTGTGGACACTAACACAAATTAGCTGATAAGCTGGGATGCTACTACACACACACTTAACTTGATATGTATAAAATATTCATTCATAAAACATATCAGACTTTCAGAAGTATTAATCCACAAACTTCTATGAGATTTGAACAATTTATCAAACATTATCAAATCCTATATTTCTGGTAATAACACTAGATTAAAATTAACATAATAGCAATCACCTTTATTTTCTACTAACTGAAAAGAAATAAAAATTGTTCCATTTTGGAAATTAAACACACAAGTCTACATGATAACATCAGACAACAGAAAATATTTAAGTTGATTTATTCATCTGGAAGCAGTGATTTTGCATAATGACCTAATATGGCATTAGAGCCCGTGCCTCGCAAAATTAAGAGAAAACCTATTATTTATTGACTTTTTCAATATACTTTTCACACATATCTAATAGCCTAATTTGGTTTGGGAGACTGTTGTCCAATATGATAATAGCAAGAATATAATATGATGTATATGTTGTTTCCTGAATATTCTAAAGGAGCTTTGATAAGTAAAAAGAAAAGAGTTTTGCGAGCGTTTGACATGTCTTCTGTTTTCTATGGCATTTAAAATAAAATACCTTAAACATTTTAATCATATTTCAGTCTTGCTTTGGAAATTCCTCTTTTTCTAAATGATCGGAAATCACCATGTGTGAACTAGTGATCAGGTAATTTTAGGTGTCTTACAAAGCTCTGTTTCTTATATAATATAGAACTCACAGAGCACATTATTAACCTTATCAAGAGTGATAAAATACAGACTGTGCTGTGGGTCTATAATATTTCAGAGAAAAAGCTGCAGTACAATGGAGAACCATGAACAGGTCTTAGGAATACACCCTCTTCCTGGCTATCTCTTGCTGGAAACTCTGTATGGCAGAATGTGTAAGAATGCTTCCTGAGATCATTTTGTAGCCAGGACTGTGCTGCACCTGGAGAAGGTGATTTTAACTGCAGCATCATGCAGACTTAGTGTGGTGGCATTAATTGAAGCTATGAATTCCTTTGGTCATTTTATCTTTAGCTGTGTGGAAATGGGCTAGTGGAACAACATGGTATGAGTTTGTTGGTAAAAGTTATTTCAGGATGAGCTTAAAAGTACCAATGCTTTCTTGTGTCTTATCCTGTCCCAGTGAATAAAACATCACCCTGGCCATCCTTGGCTTCCACTCAATCCACTGCTAGTAGCTTCAGGTTATATTTTCCATCTGCTTTTACTCATATTGTTTTTTATGAGCAGGTTTCATGGGCTGATACATTACAAGATGAGATCTTGTGAAGAGAATGGCATTGTCAGTGTAGTCTTTGGTGGTTCCACACCTCACTCCATTCACCTTGCTGGCACACTAAAATTCAAGTAGGTTAGTTCACTCTTTCTCTCTTGAAACATAAGAGCAACCATATGACCACCAGCAAGTATAATTATAAAAGTCAAATAAGATCAAGCAATGAACAGTGCATTAAGTAGTATATAGTTGCTTCACATCTTTTGTTGTTAAAATTGACCCAGCACTAAAAATTTAAAAAGAAAACTAATTGATTTTAAAATCCAACACTAAAAATACACAGAGAATAACTGAACTCCAGAAAACTGAAAATATGTACAATACAGGACTATTAGGGAACTGCAAATAATTGCAAAAATATGAATGCTCGAAAAATTTTCCATGGCTTTGACTTTTTTATCCTATTTTAAGTAAAATTTCAAACTGAAAAATCTGCATTCACAGTTGTCACAGTTTAGTAGTGAAGTGCTTGCCTATCATACATGAAACCCGGATTCAATCTGTTGTACATCAAAAAAAGAAAGAAAGGAAGGAAAGGAAAGAAAGAAAAAATTGAAAGAAGAAAAGAGGAAATAAGGAAGGATCTAACATTCATCAGAACAAACCATGTCTGTTAGTAGTCATTCCCTACTTTAGGATCACAGCCTCGTGAGGAATGTGTGAGCATTGGAAAGGTGAGGGGTGGAGGATCCCAGTCTAAAGGAGCCTGAGCTACAAAGTGAGACTTTCCCTCAAAATACATAATTAACTTGGCCATAATTATATAAAATAGGTTTCTCGTTATTGAAACCATCGTGTACAATGGTGACGTTACTGCTTTCTTGCTGCATAATTCTAGCATTACAGGATAGTTATTCAAATTACATCATCCCTAAGGAGACAACAGAGTCATTTGTGTTGCCCTACTATAATCTGTATGAATGTGTATTATTTCATTGGCATATGAAACTGACAAAATGAAAAACTAGCTCCTTGCTCTTACAGGGTACGACTCTGAAGACACTGATGCTAAAATGTACAACTGTGGACCATCCTGGCACGCACTGCGCAGAACACTCACACTGATCTTTGCTTCCCAGCAACTGCTTCCAGCTCTCACATGTGTCCCCCCCAGGATGAACAACAGTTGTAACAATACCTGGATTTTTTTCTAATCTAAGTTATAAATGCAGTAGTTAAGTAGCCAAGTTATGTACAGGGGGCATTTATAATTGTTTATGTTTTAAAATCTGTCTGTAAGCCTAAATTTGCATGAATTGTGCACTTGAGTGCACTTGCACAACACATTATTGGAGCCATTTTTGGCTACCTTGGAAAGAGTTCAACAACGAGTCACTTTCTCTGACCTCCTCTAAGGAATGTGATTTCAAGAAGCATCTTCAGTTAAGCCACAGGAGTGAATTTTCACATTTAAATTGCAATTCCAAGCAATCATTAAATAATATATATTGTATAACTTACTGTAAGCAATGCCTTTGAGTCAGTGAGAGGGATACACTTGGTAATGGAGGTGAGGTTTGCTTTCATTTGGAAATTTGGCTCTACAAAAAATGGTTTCTCTGTGACTGTGTGATAATCAATGTGGGCTCACCAGCTCATCAGATGCTTGGTAAAGTGAAGATATGGACCTACATGACAAATAAAATATTTGCAAACTATGACTCACATAAAACCACAATGTACATGTGACTTTTGCCAAACTAGTTGCATATGAGACCCATGATCTAAACCTACATAATCATCTTCATAATAGTTAGTTTTAGACATGTCCCAATCAAAAGCATAGAAGTTGATATAACGAGTTAGTTAAGAGTTTGGGAGTAACATTTCAGAGGCAAATGATAGAATTTCCTTTACTCTGCCAATAGAAAAAGATGAGAGAAAAAAATCTATCCTGAGGAACACAGTAGTGAACACAGTATTAAAATATTAAAACGGGACAGGATATTGTTGTTTAAAAGTGACACGTGATTATTATTCTCTCACAAGACTGGAAGAAAACTATTCTATGCCTATTTTAATAAATATTCATATGCTTACCAGTACCCCTAAAATGGAAAGTTCACTTAGAGCTACTTGTCTGGAGTATTCGTGAGGACACAATTTATAAGGCTGTTAAGATGGGTCCAGTCACACATTCTTTGCATTAAATGACTAGCATAGAATTCAATTTGACAGTGTTCTTTCTTTACTGTTGGAACATTCTTACAGATATAAAATTTTTAAATGCTTTAGGTACAAAGTAAGAGAGAGCATGTGAATGGAAGATTTCAAACATAAGAACAGCGTGTCGAATGATTACACATACAGAACATTTCCTTCATAGAGTGACCAGTGATATTCAGGGCCTTCTTCATGTGCATATGGTCCACTAAAGGTTTATTGGATATTTGACATTTGATAGATACATATAGCATGGCCTCTAAATATATTCCTGAAAAATAAAAATTATAAATCTAGATGTATCTTAGCGTTTACTTGGTCAAATACACCAATGGATATATGCTAGAATTAAAACTTGAGTAAAAAGTAGTTCCTTACAGCATAGATATCCTAGAAATATTAATTACTACAATATTTTAAGTATTGAAATTGAAAGATTTTCCATTCCTTCATTTCCTATATTCTCAACTTGTAAATGGCATTAGAAGGATGGAATTGTACAGCTTCACTTTGTAATTGTTAAGTCCTATGCTGTATTTTTGTGTATATTTGAAATGTTTTCAGTAAGTATTTATTCATTTATAATTTCTTTTAGAAAGTCAGGAGCTACAGAGCATGGGCAGTGTCAGATAACATCTTGCAAGAGTCAGTTCTCTCCTTTCACCACATGGTTCTGAAGACCAAGCTCAGATTGTCACCTTGGCAGCAAGTTCCTTTATTTGATAAGCCATCTTGCCAGGTCCCCTTTTCCCATCCTTTGAAGATTATTGGCCATTTGAATTGGTCATTTTAAGGGAATAGTTCTATGTCAGTGCATCTTGAAAGAAGCTAATGGTCCCCTAATACAGACGCTGTTGATTTACTCCAAATTCTATTTACATCTCCCAAGATTTTCTGGTAGTTATGCCCTGCTTTTTAGCATGGTGTTTTTTAAATATTAGAACGTTGCTTAAGCTCTTCTTGAATGTCACTGAGTTCTTCATTGATGTAAGGATTATGTAAAAATTCAGATATTTGATCCTCATAAGTAGCAGCTATCAAAATGATTTTAAAAATGGTAAGATATCCTATCAGAGGATAAAGAAATTGTACAGTACATTACTGGGGACATCTGCCATCACATTTAGTAAAAAGATATTGTTATAGTACCTGAACATAGAACCATCATTTGAAAGAATTGAGCCATTTCATAGTCTCCACATTATGTGCATTGAAATAAATGGTGTTTGTAAGGAACTCAATAAATATGTAAATTCTGTTTAAACATATTTCCTGGACTCTAGGACAGCTGTAGAACAACAGTCATGTGACTGTCTTAGGACGTCAATTTACACATTTTTATAACACACCTTGAAGCAATTGGAAACACCTGTGATATGGGACAAAACTAGACAATCTCAGCTGAAGTGGCAGTAAACCTCTGATCACCGTTCTACAAATATCAAGCTCAATGGCAGGTACAGCTGGGAGCTCTCTTCCCCTCTCAGATTTATACAGAAACTTAACAAAGTGGAAATCATGGAAGGGAATCATACCTTTGATTCCCCTGAATGATCCAATATGCTATCATTAGAAGATTATCTTTTAAACTGATCATTTTAAGGACAATTTAATATACAATATGACAAATTATCTCATAGGTCAAATTATCATTTAAAGTATTATCACATGATGCAAAAAATCATATACTGGCATGAGAAAATGAAGTAAAACAGGGTGTTTGTGTATACTGTAGTGAAAACAAATATATATTAAATTTTTAAGGTTACATCAAAGTATAAATAATAGAAATAACTGTTCCCATATTATTCTGAGGAAGAATAGATCTGGTTCAAACAAGATATCATTCAAAGAGCTATTAGGTGCTTTAATTTAAAGTGATCAATAAAAACCACCTGGTGAAATCTTAACAAGACTGTGGGAAGGCAATAATAAGCACAAGCTACAATGTCATATTGCAATTTAATGACAATATACTGATGATGAAAACCTGTAACATCAATCTACCTCTGTTGGAATGCTGAGATATTTCCTTATATATTCTTGTTTTCCTTTTGAAAGCTACTCGGGAAATTATGTATACAAACTTTCAATTCAATTCTAGGGATATTTCTTATTTCACATATCAATACATGTAAAATATTACTTTGTAGTACTCTTCCATAGATATATACAATGGAAAATGCAAAGGGAGAACTAGCTATATCTATGCTTTAAACCTGAGCACCACCTTTCACAGATGAAAAGTGCATGTTCAGTGTGAATCCACGTAGGAGGATGATACAGGAACAAAGTGTGTGGACTTGTCCCTGACTAAGGGCTTGGGAACATTTCTTGGACATGGGTGGTAAGTGACAAAAAACTTGTCTAAACCTATGCTGGAAGGGAAAGTCATGTCCAGCAGTAATAGTGAATAACGGAGGGGACCCAATGCTAAGAAGAACTGACAATGTAAATGCTGAGACCTGTCAAGGTATTATAGCCATTGGAAAAGGCAGAGAAAAAGTACCCCAAAACTACTGCTGTACAGTTACTAGAACTCTTTGAAAGACTGAATTATAGATTTTAATTACCCTAGACTTTATAGAAGAGAAGTGCTATCTTATAAACGGACCATAAAATATGTCAAGTGCTTATATATAAGTAGTTAAAAAGATTGGACAAGTGAGCAGTTTCAAGAGGATGATTGATGCTATGAACAAAACAATAATGCCTAGACTGTGATTTTGGCTTTGACAAATGAAGGCCAGTGGCAGTCAGGGGAAAGCAAGGGAAGCTGGACACTTACAAAGGAAAGAGGATGGGAGTGATGATGGGGTCAGTGTCTGAGACATGTGCACCATGACATCTGCAGCAGTGACACAATTTTCTTTCGTAGTGTTTTGTTGACTATCAACTTCTCATCTTGTAGAGTTAAACAATCCAAATATCACTGGATTTATAGGGTCTCTGGCAGGCAGCAGAAACACATCCTCTGAAAGAATGAAATCCACTTCCTCCATAGCGTTTTAAGCTTCTCTGCATGGAAAGAAATCACAGTTTATAAAATGGTTCACACCTATACATTTTAAGACACAGATTCAGTTCCACAGCTGTGACCAGGACAGAAGGATGAGTCATTGCTTTGCTCTGGGTGGGGACTTGTGCTGAGTGACAGACAAGAACCCAGCAGGATCCTCTATGGGAGTGAGATGAGTCTCTGTCAGCTCTTCTGCCCTACGAGCTGACTGGATCAAAGTGAAGAGATGGAAACTTGCTTTTGGTCTGTAGAGGTCAAACACTTGCAGAAAACATTTTTCATCCTATGCCCAAGAGAGTGATAGTTGTAGAGCAAAATGTGCCCACATAGAAGAGTGAAATGTAGATCCTCCAACAATAGTTACCTTGATCACCAAAATATGTGTTGATTCCATTCACTCCCGGTACAGAGCAAATCAGCCTTGCTTTAAGGAAGGTGCTCCACTTATTCAATAGTATTATCTGTCTCCCACGTCATTCTGGGAAAAACAAAATGGACAAATGCAATGCTTAAAGAACATTTACAAAGCAAGGTTTAATATGGTGAAATGGGAAGATGGTTTTTTATTTCTCTCTCTCTCCCTCTCTCTCTCTCTCTCTCTCTCTCTCTCTCTCTCTCTCTCTCTCTCTCTCTCTCTCTCTCTCTCTCTGTGTGTGTGTGTGAATGTTAAACAAAATCTTCAGGTAATATTACAAATAATTCCCTCTCACTGCTTCCTTGTATTGGCTTATGAGTGTAGTATTTTCTTATGATTATTTTTAATTTTTAGTTTCACACGTCCTGAGAGCAGACACTGAGTATATTTAGAAGCATCATGTGTGTGCTGCTTTTGTAGAAGCCTGAAGGGGACATCTGGAACCCAGGGCTGGAGTCCCAGGTGGTCATGAACTGCTTGATTAGAATTTAGCTCCATGGTAATAGCCACAAGGGCTCTTATCTCCTAAGCTATTTTACCAGCGCCTGGGTGTAGCACTTTAATTCAAGTACTTTCAATATATTTTCTGGCCATTAGGCATATTGATGTGGTTGTCTCCCCTAGAAGATGCACTAGCTTTATGACGAAGTGATTTTGCTTATTATTTGTTCAGATATTGCTTAACTGTCTCAAGAACTTGGGTGGATCATGTCTTCCCTTGGCAAAGAAAGCATATGAAGCAAGGCATATGAAGGTGGCTAATGCGTGTAATCCTTAGACTTACGAGTTAAAGGTCATTCTCAGCTGCATACGTGTATATCCATACATAATGTGTGTTAGTATTATTAAATTTCTCCCTAAATGCTGAAGCAACTGTATCTATCTGGTTTTTCTCTTTTGTTGTTTTATTCTCTTACTATAGAATTGATCAACTAAATTTTTCAGACCAAAGTATATATAACCCCAAACAGATTGTGAGCCTAATATAAATTGTTAAATTAAATTTAAAAATACTATGGAATTGGGGCAGTGTGAAGTCTGAGAAGGTTAAATCACCTGCAACAAAGCCAGAAGATCTGAGTTCAATCCACAGGACCCACATGATGGCAAAAGAGAACATATTTCTAACATCCACAATTATGTATGAGCAGTAACATACACACATATTTGTACACATAAAAAAGAACAAATACATATACTATTTTAAAAATAGAACAAACTTCTATTTGTAAAGAAATGCTAATTGTAGGCTATTTCCTAACACACATTGAAAATGAGAAAACTTATCTAAGATAAGTCTCTTTTACAGTGAATCTTTCATTAATAGTGAAGTTATGGACATAACACAGGAAGCTTTAGTAAGTACCAAGTTAAGTAGGTCAACAGACTACTACAAAATATTTAAAGTAGAAGCCTACTAGAGAACACGATTTATGTGGGACCTGTAGGGAAGAGGTATGTATCGATTATGGATGAGGTGAGGGAGGGGAGGCAAATATGTCAAAGCATGCTATATGAAACTTTGAAATCAACCAATGAAAAACAAGTGTAAAACAATACAACGGGCCTGGTATACACTGTGACATAAGAAAATGTAATTACCTAGTCACAACATCCTCACCAAGGACAGCGACCTCAATTGGTATAGAATGTGTGGTAATTGTTCTCTGCTTCCAATATCTTCTCAGAAGAAAAGAAACACATTCTGTTGTCATCTCGGTCTTCATTATCAGGAAACATATGCAAACCTACAAATTGTGGTTCCACAGACAAAACATGTGAAAAAGTAAAAACAGATAGATGTAATGGTATAATAATAGAGTCAACTTGATAAATGGTTCATCACCAGATGGTATGTCTCATCAGTTTATGAGAAAATACAAAGCATCCTGGAAGTTTTAGAAAATTATTGAACACCAGATAACTATCCACATCTTATGTCCAAATCAATAGACATTTTAAGAATATATTTTGAATAGAAAATATAAGAGTCATGGATGCAAAAAACAATTTTAACAGTGCATGCTGCAAATCAAATCTATTTACTGAAGATACAAGCTGGAGGCATTATGAAATCAATTTCTAGGAAGTTCTTCTTAATTTATATAAAATGAATATACATGTAAATTCCATATTAAAGTTTGAAAGAATATCATTATTCATTTTTAATTCATAGATAATCTATCAATAAACCTCACTGAAGCTCACTTATTTTTAAAGTAAGAAATTGAGGCTTTTCAAAATGCAAGAGTAAACAAGTACCTTATAGCTTCTATATTGTTTTCTTAATAAATCTTGATCTTTTTTATTATATTAAGTCTGTTACTTTCTGTGTCTTTGATTTTTTAACACTATTTATTAAAGTTTATTGTGTTGCTCCAGAAAAAAAAAGAAACTGAGGCTTTTGTGTTTAGAGACTAAAGAATCTGAGTAGGTGTCTTTTGATTGATACAGTGCCAGGTATTTTAAAGGGAATACGTCTGCACGCTGAAGCCTAATCAAACGCTGTAATTGATGAAAATGATCACTATAACATGGTATTTTCCCTCCCAGATATACCAATATGTGAGAAAACATAAATGTACTGATTGTATGTATGAGTATAACTGCATATATACAGTATGTAGAATTCTGCTCAGGGAGCCACTAGTGACCCTCCTAATGTACAACACAATGCTATTGAACAAGCCAGGCACACAGTGATTGCAGCACCAGGGATGCCAGTTAAGAGTCCATATTTTTCATGTGTTCAATTTGCTCATTTATTTTAGCTCTTGATATCAAAGAACTGCCATGAGCAAACTTATTGTGTAATTAAGGTAAACTATTATATATATATATATATATATAACATGATACATAAATAGCATATGTATTTTGAACTCAAGAATGCGATAGTTATAAAGACTATTTTCTGTCTGTATTTTCATTATCAAAATGGAAAACTTAGCCATGGACTGCAGGCTTGTTTTCCACTCTGATTGTCACGCGCTTGTCTCCTCATTTCTACCTTTCAGCAGCCGCTTGTCTTCATGCCCTCTTTGAATATGGCCTAGCTCTCCCAGACTGTGGAAGATCGCAGAGTCTCTGGCCCAGTAGTCACCATGGAGTCCAGTAAACAGGTCACTGCCTGCACGGGTGCACAGGGAAAAGAGATCAATATCTACCTCTCAGTCTGAAGATAGAAGCCACTGTATGTGAAGCACACCAGGTTAACACACTTCCTACTTGAGGCGGTCAACGCTACTGTTAAGGGCAGAAGGGATGCAACCATGCAGGAGAGCATCGAGCTCTTCTGCCTCTTGGCTGTGAACTCTGAGCCTCATTTCCTTCCTAAACAGGAAATAGCAGGGCTCAGAGCCATTAGGAGAAAAGCATGGGGGGGAGGGTGCGCGCTGGTGGATGCTGGGACCCATTTGCTGACATAGAAGGGGTCATCTTGTTTTCGAAAATCACTTTTAACCTTGATATCAACCATGTTTTATCATTATCGCTGTATCGGGTATTGCAGCACATCAGATAACTCAAGTGCTTCTTGTGTCAAATTTGTTGCCTTTAACACAATTTTAGCATGGGAAATAGAGTCTGGCAAAGTCGCATCCACTCCAATCAGCTGTTTAAAGTGTAAGTTTACAGCTGAGTCAGAGGAGACTGGTGAGAAGGACTCAGGATTTATCTGGAGTGACCAGAGTGACCGACCTTAGCTGCAGAATGAGGAGTGGTAGCCAACTTTAAATCAGTCTCTGGGATTATTCAAATTTATGTAGGATATTGAGAAACCACAATGTCTTTTTAGAGAAAGAAACAAAGACATCAGTAGTTTAGGAGGAAAGGACAAATTGCTTTTTAAACAAATAGGAACTGTGAGGGCATAACCCAAACTTCAGAAATGTGCAGGGGGACTTAAACACTGCTCCTCACTGCAACCACGGAGTGTAATCAGTGTGCATGAGTGGCCCAGGAGGCCTCTTGTGGAAATGCCTAGCGTCGCTGTCCTGCTCTGTTCCAGATGAACATCCCTGGCAAAGGCAAAAGGTCACATCAGATCTCTAGAAATAGGAACCTCATTTAGAGAAGTCAAATTATTTCCTTAATGTGGGCCCAAAATATGGGTTTGAAAACATATACAGAAATGCTTGAAAAATACATTATTTTTCTTTATTTATGTATACGTTTTATGCACACATATACATATACACACATATCTATCTATATATATGTTTATATATGTACATATATATATACACACACAATATGTATGTATGTGAGGTTCACATGTGTGAAGCTGCAAATGTGTTTCCCAGCATGTGCAAGTCAAGGGTCAAATTTGAAAGTGGTTCCTCATGTATCTTTTGTCTTTTTTTCTCTTTCTCTCTTGCCTTCCTTCCTGTTTCTCTCCTCTCTCCCTTTTTTCTGTCTGTCTGTCTTTCTTTTGGGACAACTTCTATCACTGGGATCTGGGGCTCCCTGGTTTAGCTAGGCTAAGTAGCCAGTTAACCCTATGACCTGGCTTCTCTGCTTCCTCTGGACCTGAATTAGAAAGAGCAAGCCATGCTGGACTGTTTAGACAATGAGGACCAAACTCAGGTCCTCATACTTGTGTGTAATCCTTACTGACAACTCTACCATCTTCTTATCCCGTTGATGCTTTTCTGAATCCTAAAAATTCAGAATGTGTTCATATGTGCAAACTTGTGATCTAAAGTCCTTCAAGCATAAGAAAACACACAGTAATCGTATTTCTAATTTTATATTTTAACTTATGCCGTCAGTTTTGGAGTTAATGCTGATAATGCTTCCAGTATAAAATTTTGACCAAATGAATTATCTCAGTTTAAGAAAACTAGAGATACTGCTGAAAACTTTATTTATTAGATTTCTTTCAGAAATTCTAAAGATTTTTGTCTAGCATAAAATCGTTAAAACTTTTTTCCATATATTTTTATTTAACTTTTTATACATGTCACTTTCAGTTCCCTCTCCCTCCCCTCCTCCCCCATCCCCCAATCCTCCCAGCACCTCACCTCCACTCATTCCCCCCCTCCCCTACCCAGGGAGGGCAAGGGCTTCCATGAGGGATTTTCAGAGTCTGTCACATCATCCCAGGAAGTGGCTTGGTTCTTCCCCATGTGTCCAGGGTGAGACACATGGTATGGGTTCCTAGCGTCCCTCTGTACGCCAGGAATAAATACTGCTCTACTCTCTAAGGTCCCACAGATTGCCAAGGCCTCCTGTCTGTCACCCAGGTTCGGTGGGAGGTTATGTCTGGATCAGTCCCATGCTGGCCCCTCAGTCATCAGTGTGGGGTCCATGTGTTCCCCCTTGTTTAGGTCAGCTGCCTCGGTGGGTTTCACAAGCCCGATCTTGATTCCTTTGGTCATCATTTCTCTTTGCAACTGGATTCCAGGAGTTCAATTTGGTTCACAGTTGTGGGTGTCTGTCTCTGCCTCCATCAGCCAATGGATAAGAGTTCTAGGATGGCATATAAGTCAGTCATCATTCTCACCATCATGGGAGGGATTTAAAATAGGCTTTGTATCAGTTGGTATCCTTCTTGTAGACCTGTGAAGATCTCACTAGTGCCAGATCTCTCCTCCAACTTATAATGACTCCCTGTTTATGGTATCTCCCATCCTTTTCTCCTCTATTCTTACCCTGGCTCAACCTTCCTGCTCTTCCATGTCCTCCCCTCCCCTCCTCTTTTCTCTCTCTCTTTCTCCCATCTCCTTATGCCCCCCCCTTCTCCCTGACAATCCAATTAGGAGATCGCATCCCCTAACCTTTCTCCCGGTTACCCTGCATATCTCTCTTAGGGTCCTCCCTGCTCCCCAGACTCTCTGGCAGTGGGATTGTGGGCTGGCAATGCCCTGCTCCATGTCTAAAATCTAATATGAGTGAGTGCATACCATGCTTGTCTTTTTTAAAAAGATTTATTTATTACATATACAGTGTTCTGCATACATACCGGAAGAGGGCACCAGATTGATTTGTAGATGGTTGTGATCCACCATATGGGAATTGAACTCAGGACCTCTGGAAGAGCAGGCAGTGCTCTTAACCTCTGAGCCACCTCTCCAGCACTCATGCTTGTCTTTTGTGACTGGGTTACCTCACTCAGGATGGTTTCTTCTAGTATCATCAATTTGCCTGCAAATTTCAAGATTCCATTTTTTTTTTTTTTTTGCTGATTAGTACTCCATTGTATAAATTCACCAGGTTTTCTCTATCCACTCGTCAGTTGAGGGGCATGTAGGTTGCTTCCAGGTTCTGGCTATTACAAATAATGCTGCTATGAACATAGTTGTGCAGATGTCCTTATTGTATGAGGTTACATCATTTTGCTATATGCCTGGAATCTGTGGTCTCTTAGTGTTTGCAGAACATCTATCCAGGACCTTCTGGCTTTCATAGTTTCCATGGAGAAGTCGGGTGTAATTCTGATGGGTTTGCTTTTATATATTACTTAGCCTTTTTCTTTTGCTGCTTTTAGTATTCTTTCTTTATTCTGTATGTTTGGTGTTTTGATTATTATGTGGCAAGGGGACTTTTATTTTTGGTCCTGTCTATTTGGTGTTTGGTAAGCTTCTTGTAGTTTCATAGGCATCTCCTTCTTCAAGTTAGG
Source organism: Mesocricetus auratus (assembly GCF_017639785.1). Taxonomy (NCBI): domain Eukaryota; kingdom Metazoa; phylum Chordata; class Mammalia; order Rodentia; family Cricetidae; genus Mesocricetus; species Mesocricetus auratus. The sequence goes on from NW_024432191.1 coordinate 32,071, forward strand.
AAAATTTTCTTCTATGGTTTTGTTGAATATGTTCTTACACCATTGAGCTGAGCTTCTTCGCCTTCTTCTATATCTATTATTCTTAGATTTGGTCTTTTCACGGTGTCCCATATTTCCTGGATATGTTGTGTTAAGGATTTGTTGGATTTAAGCCTTTCTTTTGTTGATTAATCTATTTCCTTCAGTTTATCTTCAGTGTATGAGATTCTGTCTTCCATCTATTGTATTTTGTTAGTTATGCTTGCATCTGTAGTTCCTGATTGTTTTTACTGCCTTTCGATTTCCAGCATTACCTCAGTTTGTGTTTTTCTTATTGTCTTCATATTGGTTTTCAGGTTTTAACTGTTTGAATTATTTCCTTCATATGTTTGATTGGTTTTTTTTCTTGGAATTCCTTAAGAGATTTTTTGATCTATAGCATTTTTTGGCTTATGTTTTCTTCCATTTCTTTAAGGGATTTTCTCACATCCTCTTTGAGGGCCTCTATCCTTTCAGCAGGTTGTTTTGAAGGTCATTCTTTTCTGTTTCATCTGTGTTGGTATGTTCAGGTCTTGGTGATGTAGAGTTTCTGGACTCTGGTGGTGTCAGACTGGTTCCTTTGTTGTTGGCTGTGTTTTTATATTGCCGTCTTCCCATCCTTTCTTTCAGTGGGAGCTCATGGGGTCTCCTCCTGTCCTGGTGGGTTTGGGTCTACCGATCCTTTCTAGGTTCAAGCAGGTCCAATGCTTCAATGGGTGCAGCTGGGTCTGGGACACTCTCAAGCACAGGGCTGAGACCAGAGGGGACTAAAGACTCAAGCACAGGGCAGGGGCTCAATCACAGGGCAGAGAATGGAGGACACTGAAGACTGAGGTGTAGCCAGACTCAGGGTGATCTTTCCAGGTGGGCAGGTCCTCTCTAGGTGCAGAAAGCTCCCAGGGAGACAGAGCCGGGGGATGTAGGGAGTTGGAGCTCAGAACAGGGCCCCCCACTTACTTTAAGCACTGGGAAAGACTGGAAGACACCTAAGACTTTTTTTTAAAAAAATTTAAATTATCGTACACATTTGTATGGTATAACTGAATTATATAAAAGGCAGTTTATAAAGATGTCTATTTCTAATGTGAGACAACTATTAATTTTCAAAAATAATTGTGCTATTACACCAGTTAAAAAAGTTAATGAGATATAAATCGAGCTCACATTTCTGTAAGAAGTATTTGTATTATTGCAATAAACTAATTTTTCTTATTGTAAGTATATCAAAAATAAATGAGATACTTTTCTGTCTCCCAAACTCACAATGGAGGTTTAAAAACTATACAGGATATAAGGAAATTAAATCCAGTCTTCTGACAAAAAGAGTTCACTGTTTCCTTAAGTATGGTTATTTATTTACAGTCTACAACAACAAAAAAATACTATTCAATGTTATTTATTTAAAGATTCAGTTTCAATTTGGCTAACAATTTCAAATGCTACCTTGAAACACACTAAGGAGAAACTTACTGCGTGGAAACTAATTTGATTATTGCCTTTTTATTAACTCGTAAGTTGCAGCCAGGACTTGTGGGCTTCTGAGAAATTTTCCTCTTGGCCTATATGCAGGACAATAATCAAAGTCCACAATAGTTGGACAAATAAAAGCAGCTCCCTAGTCTTGCTGAGTTCACTTCACTTGTTTGGTTAGCAATACCGCAAGGTATTTTATGTTTATTGTGGCAATTGTAAAGGGTGATATTTCTCTGATTTCTTTCTCACCCCTTTTATCTTCTGTATATAGGGGGGCTACTTATTTTCTTTAGTTGGACTTATATCTGCCACTTTACTGAAGGTATTTATCAGCTGAAAGAGTTCCCTGATAGAGTTTTTTGCAAATAGTGAAAGTTTGACCACTTCCTTTCCAATTTGTATGCCCTTGATCTCCTTTTTTGTCTTATTGCTCTAGGTAGAACTTTGAGTACAATATGGAGAGAGTGGACAGCCTTGCCTTGTTCCAGATTTTAGAGGAATTGCCTTGAGTTTTTCTCCATTCAGTTTGATGTTGGCTGCTGTTGTATATAGCTTTTATGATGTTTAGGTGTGTTCCTGTTATCACAGATCTCTCCAAGACCTTTTTATGAAGGGGTATTGGATTTGGACAAATTCTTTTTCAGCATTTATTGAGACGATCATGTGATTTTTGTTTCTCAGCTTGTTTATTTGGTGGATTACACTGATGGATTTTCGTTTGTTGAACCATCCCTGCATCCCTGGAATGAAGCCTACTTGTTCATGGTGGATGAGTTTTCTGATTTGTTCTTGGATCCAATTTACCAGTATTTTATGGAGTATTTTTGCACCAACGTTCATGAGGGATATTGGTCTGAAGTTCTCTTTCTTAGTTGTGTCTTTGTGTGGCTTGGGTATCAATGTTATTGAAGCCTCATAAAAGAGTTTGGCAAAGACCCTTCTGCTTCTATTGCATGGAATACTTTGAGGAGAATTGGTATAACCTGTTCTTTGAATTTCTGGTAAAATTCTGTACTGAAACCATCTGGCCCTGGTTTTTTTTTTTTTTTTTTTTTTTTTTTTTTTTGGTTGGGAGACTTTTGATGACTGCTTCTATTTCCTTAGGTGCTATAGGTCTATTTAAATGCTTATCTGTTCTTGATTAATTTTGGTAAGTGATATCTATCCCAGAAATTGTTCATTTCCTTTAAATTTTCAAATTTTGTGGAGTATACCTTTTCAAAATATGACCTGATGGTTCTCTGGATTTCCTCAGTGTCCGTTGTTATGTATCCCTTTTCATTTCTGATTTTGTTAATTTGCATGTTCATACTCTGCCATTTGGTATGTTTGGATGAAGGTTTGTCTATCTTGCTGATTTTCTCAAAGAACCAACTCTTTGTTACACTGATTCTTTGTATAGTTTTCCTAGTTTCTACTTTATTGATTTCAGCCCTTAATTTAATTATTTCCTTGCGTCTGCTCCTCTGGAGTGAGTTTGCTTCCTTTTGTTCTAGAGCTTTCAATTATGCTGCTAATTCTATAGTATGACTATTCTCCAATTTCTTCATGTCGGCACTTAGTGCTATGAACTTTCCTCTTAGTACTGCTTTCAACATGTCCCATAAGTTTGCATATGTTTTTTCTTCATTGTTATTGAAATGTATGAAATCTTTAATTTCTATTTTATTTCTTCTTTGACCCATTTCTATTTTATTTCTTCTTTGACCCAGGAGTGATGCAATTGTGCATTATTCAATTTCCATGTGTTTGTAGGATTCTGCAGTTTGTGTTATTTTTGAATTCTAATTTTAACGCATGGTAGTCTGATAAGGTACATGGAGTAATTCCAATTTTTTGTACCTGTTCAGGTTTGCTATGTTGCCAAATATGTGTTCCATTATTGAGAAGGTTCCATGTGGCGCTGAGAAGAAGGTAAATTCTTTTTTGTTTGCATGAAGTATTCTATAGATGTCTGTTAAACCCAATTAGGTCATAACTTCTTTTAGATCCTTCATATCCTTGTTAAATTCCTGTCTATTGGTCCTGTCTTGTTGTGAGAGCAGGGTGTTGAAGTCTCCCACTACAATTGTGTGAGGTTTTATATGTCCTTTAAGTTTTAGTAATATTTCTTTTATGAACATGGATTGCTTTGTGTTTGGGGCATAGATGTTCAGAATTGAAACTTTATCTTGGTGGATTTCTCCTTTGATGTGTATGAAGTGGCCTCCTTCATCTCATTTGATTGATTTTAGCTTAAATTCTAATTTTTTACATATTAGTATTTCTACCCCCACTTGTTTTCTTGGATCTGTTTGATTGGAAAATCTTTTCCCAACCCTTAATATCTGTCTTTGAATCTGAGTTGTGTTTCTTGTATGCAGAAGAAGGATGGATTCTGTCTTCAATGGGTGAGTTAAGACCATTGATATTGAGGGAAATTAATGAACATTGATAGCTCATTCTCATTTGTTTTGGCATGCTTGTTGGTGGAATTGCATGCGGATTTCCACCCCTTTTCCTTTTGCCTGTTGGTAAAGTGGGATTATCTATTACCTATGTTTTCCTGGATGTAGGTATCTTCCTTGGGTTGGAGTTTTCCTTCCAGAATTTTCTGTAGGACTGGGTTAGTTGATATGTATTGTTTAATTCTGGTTTTGTCATGGATTATCTTGTTTTCTCCATCTATATTGATTGAAAGCTTTGCTGAGTGTAGTAGTCTGGGCTGGCATCCTTGGTCTCTTAATGTTAGTAGACTATCCAGGACCTTCTGGCTTCCAGATTTTTCATGGAGACGTCAGGTGTAATTCTGATAGGTTTGCCTTTATATATTACTTGGCCTTTTTTGCTAACTGCCCTTAATATTCTTTGTTTATTCTGTATGTTTTGAGTCTTGATTATTATGTGTCTAGGGCATTTTTTTGGTCCACTCTATTTGGTATTCTGTAAGATTCTTGCACTTTCATTGGCATGTCTTTCTTTAGGTTGGGAAAGTTTTCTTCTATGATTTTGTTGAATATGTTTTCTGCCCCTTTCAGTTGGGTTTCTTCACCTTCTATTCGTAGGTTTGGTCTGCTCATGGTGTCCCATATTTCCTGAATATTTTGTGTTAGGGATTTGTTGGACTTAAAGATTTCTTTGGTCGGTGAATCTATTTCTCCTACTGTATCTTCAACACATGAGATTCTCTTTTCCATCTCTTGTATTCTGTTGGTTACGCTTGCATCTGTAGTACCTGACCATTTTCCCAGCTTTTCTATTTCCATCATTCCTTCAGACTGTGTTATTTTTTGTTTGTTTGCTTCTCTTTCACATTTCAGTCCTTGCACTGTTTGATTGTTTCTTGCAATTTTTGCTTTGGCTCTTCTTCCATTTCTTGCAATTTTTGGACTGTTTTTTCCTCCATCTCTTTAAGGGATTTTCTCATATCCTCTTTGAGGGCCTCTATCATTTTCATGAAGTTGTTTTTCATGTCATTCTCTTCTCCTTCATTTTTGTTGGGGTGTTCCAGTCTTGCTTGTGTAGAGTCTCTGGACTCTGGTGGTGTCATGTTGTTTTTTTCTGTTGTTCTTTGTATTTTTATATTGTCTCCTTCCCATCCATTCTTTCAGTGGGTTCCAGAAGGTGCCTCTTTCTCTCCTGGTGGGTTTGGGACCAGGGTTCCCTTCTGGTGGGTGTAGGCAAGTCCAATGCTCTGGTTGCTCTCCACTTCCTGGTCTCTTGGGTGACGAAATGGACTAGGATGCTGGGGTACTTTGGATCCCACTGGTATAGATTTGAGCCTGAATGGTAGTCCCCAGGCACAGGAGTGTGGCCCAGAAACAGCCCCTGATGGTCTTAGTCCCATGGGTGGGCAGGAGACTAGGGTGCTTGGTTCCCACCTCTGGGATGGAAGACGCAGTGGTAGATTCCAAGCACAAGCAGCTGTCCTAGTCCTGTGGATGGAGCAGGAGACTAGGGTGTGTTGGCTCCTGCTGCTGAGGTAGAAGACGCAGTGGTAGACCCCAAGCACAGGCAGTTGGCCTAGTCCCATGACTGGAACAGGAGACTAGGCTGCTGGGGTGCCTTGGCTCCTGCTGCCAGGATGGAAGCCGCCATGGCAGACCCCAAGCACAGGTGGCCTGGAAATGGGCCCTGGTTTACTGAAACACAATATTTTATTACTATCCACAAATCTTACCTCCATTGTCCCGATTTGTTACCTTTTTTCAAAGTTCTGCTTTCTTGATCAAGGCCAAACAAAGTCAATCTATAATACTGTGTGGGAGAAACCATTTCCCAAAGAAACGTTAAAAACATAATACACTAGCAATAAACATAAATAAAGCAGAATTAAGCTTTTGGTATAATTAATACATAGGAGTAGTAATTAAATGAGTGAAACTATTTCATATCGTAGTAAAGCAAATAAGTATTTAAGGAATATAAATATTTCCTTAAAAACACTTCTTTAAACTTTTTGCATCAATGTTCATGAGGGATATTTGTCTGAAGTTCTCTTTCTTAGTTGTGTCTTTGGGTGGCTTGGGAATCAAGGTTATTGAAGCCTCGTAGAAAGAGTTTGGCAAAGACCCTTCTGCTTCTATTGTGTGGAATACTTTGAGAAGAATTGGTATAAGCTGTTCTTTGAATTTCTGGGACAATTCTGCACTGAGGCCATCTGGACCTGGACTTTTTTTTGGTTGGGAGACTTTTGATGACTGCTTCTATTTCCATAGGGGTTATAGGTCTATTTAAATTGCTTATCTGTTCTTGATTTAGTTTTGGCAAGTGATAGCTATCCGGGAAGTCGTCCATTTCCTTTAAATTTTCTAATTTTGTGGAGTACAGGTTTTCAAAGTATGGCCTGATGATTCTCTGGATTTCCTCAGAGGCCGTTATTATGTCCCCCTTTTCATTTCTGATTTTGTTAATTTGCATGTTCACTCTCTGCTGTTTGGTAAGTTTGGACAAAGGTTTGTCTATCTTGTTGATTTTCTCAAAGAACCAACTCTTCGTTGCATTGATTCTTTGTATTGTTTTCCTAGTTTCTACTTTATTGATTTCAGCCCTCAATTTGATTATTTCCTGGTGTCTACTCCTCCTGGGGGAGTTTGCTTCTTTGTGTTCTAGAGCTTTCAGCTGTGCTGTTAATTCTCTAGTATAACTGTTCTCCAGTTTCTTCATGTGGGCACTTAGTGCTATGAACTTCCCCCGTAGCACTGCTTTCAAAGTGTCCCATAGTTTTGGGTATGTTGTGTCTTCATTATCATTGAATTCGTGGAAGTCTTTAATTTCTTTTTTTTATTTCTTCTTTGACCCAGGAATGGTGCAGTTGAGCATTATTCAATTTCCATGAGTTTGTAGGTTTTCTGCAATTTGTGTTGTTGTTGAATTTAATTTGGTGTCATTAAAATTTTGAGTCAATATTTTGCTAATAAATAACATCCAGGTAAATCTTAGTTTCCTGACTTAAACACAAAATAGATTAGTATATGGACTAATTTTATGGTTTCAATGATAGGAGCAGACACATCCAAAGTTTTAGATTTCTATGCACACAAATGCATTATCTTAGACATGGTTTTAACTTGTTTCCAATCTATATTCTTGTTTTTTAATAAAAACAAGGTGCTTTTCATGCCATATAGAACTGGATTTGAATGTTAAGTGATGTTTCATTAATTTTAGATAGCTAACAATACAAATGAACATAAGGCACATGTTCACATGGCATTTTGACAAAATAGTATAACTTACTATACTCAATAAAGATCTCTCATACAGGTAAGATTATCATCAAGATAAGTATGCACTGGAAACAAGCTAAGTGCCCAGCTCCACATCTTCCACTTGGCGCTGAGAAAACTGCCATAAGTACCGGTTACCTGTGGAAACACAGGAGTCTCATCACTACTTATTTTACTCCCATTTGTATGGCTCCTAACCATTTCCTCCACAGAGCCGTCTTTAACTAACTGCTTCCACCATGTACACCATGTTTAATTACAATATATCAGTAATCTTGACGTGTTTTATTTGACTCTTTATGTACTTGACATTATACCCTATGAAAATATGGGATACTGGAGATGCTCAATAAACATTTATTGAATCAACGAATAGCATAATGAATTAATAGTCAAATCTATGTAAGCCACCCTTATAGCATTAAAAGTGCTATGAAATATAAGAGGAGACATTCAGGATAAGATTGGATTTATTTTTACATTTACCTTTATAATATATCATTTTTGTATGTATGTATGTATGTATGTATGAATGCATATGTAACATAGTCCCTAATTTTTTAACATGGCATATAGTTGAGAAAGCATCATTAAATGTGGCAAATTGATTGAAATGCATTGGAAATTAGATGGTATGTGGGAAACCATGTGTAGCAATAATGATGAGCATTGCAATTTACAAAATTACTCTCATTTTGGAGACAGAATTGCCTCAGGATGTTTGTCTATGGAACAAATGTCACTTTGATTAGTCAAAAGTAGGTTTTGTTTCCCATTTTACATGAAATTATTTGGGAATTTATCATAGTTGAAGTTTTATGCCAATATTGTGCTGGTGTTTCCTCTTGAAGTCAGTCAGGATTATGAGAAGATGTCTGCTGACTTCCTAGGATGATTCTTCAGCAAGTTTGGGAATATATTTAGAAAGAAAAATGAAGCAGCCATTCCTAGTGTGTGTGTGTGTGTGTGTGTGTGTGTGTGTGTGTGTGTGTGTCAGAGAGACAGAGAGACAGAGAGAGAGAGAGACAGAGAAACAGACAGAGACAGAGACAGAGAGAGTTCCAGTGGGTTTACTACAAATGTCTGAGACTGTCAGGGAAGAGGTTGGTGATTAAAGTCCAGTGACCTCTCATAGTAGTTACTTTTCTGTTGCTGTGATAAAAAACACCACAACTGAGGCAACACATAAAGGAGTGGCTTTGTCTTATAGTTAGAGGCTTAGAGTCTTCTAAGGCAGCAGTCATGGAGCTGCAACAGGATACCCGAAAGCTCATGTCTTGAATCACAAGCATGAAGCAGAGAAAACAAACTGTCACCATAATGTTCTTCCCATTTGGGTGAGCCAAGTAATCATTAACAAAAATCCTTTGAAACTACAGTCTTTGGATTTAGATACTTCAATGTCAATTTGTGTCTGTCTGATACTTGGTCACAGTGACAGGGAGAGAACAAATCCAGTAGGTAACCACAGCCATCTATCTGTCTGTCTGTCTGTCTACTATATTCTATCTATTCATCACCCTATTTCATGTATGTATACTGAGGATTCCAGTCAAGTTTACATATATACAAGAGCATATATCCTGCCACTGAGGCACACTTCCATTTTCCTTCATTGTTATTCCTTATAAAAGTACACATATTTCCTTTATTGCTATGCTGAGTGTTCTGTAGGCAAAGTTTTAACACTGAATACTAACATACAGAGAAAAATGTATGTTGTGGTAAGTAGTTGTACACCAACAAATGTTTATACACATGGCTGGTCTTTGTCAATTGCATTCACTAACCACTACCAACTAACTCCAGTTACAAAAACAATAAACGACCAGAGAAAAAGGTTAATATACACTGGTTGGAAATACTGTGTTTCTTTGGTAATACAGAGTTGTATGCTTAAATTTCAAATATTGTACAAGGCATAACTGAAAATTAATATTCAAATTACATAAGCTGAATTTTTTCCTCCACCAATTTGTGATATATAACCTTTTGTAATTTTACTGAAAAGTTTCAAATATTGAAAAAATACATGGCTTCATAGAAGACTATACCACTAACTCCAAACTCTCAAAAACATGAAGCAGTATGAGAAAAGTTGAAGACACAAAGAAATAAAAATCAGTCTGTCCTGCATATCTAGACATTGTCTCACTAAAAAGGTGCCATTTTGTTGGCAGTGCTAAATAAGATCTAATGAATTTGTTACTATGTTTTCATGATAGCATTTATTATTTATTTATTTATTTATTTATTTATTTATTTAGCTGGTTGGTTAGTTATTATGTATACAGTGTTCTGCCTTCAGGTATGCCTTCACTGCAGGCCAGAAGAGGGCACCAGATCTCATTATAGATGGTTGGGAGCCACCATGTGGTTGCTGGGAATTGAACACAGGACTTCTTGAAAAAACAATCAATGTTCCTAACCTCTGAGACACCTCTCTAGCCCTGTTTTTATTTTACAAAAAATAATTAGTGAGCATGAATGCTGAAATTCCAGGTAATGTGTAAGAAAATAAATAAACAAACAAGTAAACAAATGAATCAATAAATAAAATAAAACAAGGCCTGAATTGCATGGAACAGCTGTTGCTGGCCCCTTTGCCCAACACTGACTTTGAATTCCACCTGCACCCCTCTTCACATACCACACATTCCTGTCCTAATGTTGTGGAGTATTAGTTTAAAATGCATTATGTTCATTTGTGCTGTGGAATATTTGTTTAACGATGCAAAGATGTGTCTACAGTGGCATCTTATTTTGCCAGTGAATTTGCAGTAGTGGCCACATACTAGGGGTATGGTTTCAAATGTGCAGATGTGACCCCTTATAAGGAACACGAGAGGCTGGCTGTCTCTCTTGGGTCATGGTGAGAGGGTTTTCTTTATTGCTTCTATTTCTATGTTCAGGTCTTGAAGAGTTTTATTTCCTTCAAGGTTTGTTTTGTTTCTTGACTTGACTTTATTGACATTCTTTAAGGGATTTATTGGTTTCCTCCAACTTTTTATTGCCATTTCATCAATTTCTTTAAGGGATTTATTCACTTCCTATTTAAGGACCTCTATTATCTTCATAAAGCTGGTCTTAACATCATTTTTGTGTTCTTCAGCTGTGTTGGGTATTCAGGGCTTACTGTAGTGTGATGGATGGTGGTGAGAAATTACCTATCTGTTGTTGACTGTGTTCTTACGCTGATGTTTAGGTATCAGAATTTGGAATGATTATAGGTCTAGGTGGAGGTTTATGGGTTTGTCTTTGTTAAATGACTATTATCTTCTTTGATTTCTGTTTCCTCGCTGGTATTCTAGCAGGAGTAACCTGTGTTCAGTAGAGGGTCTCTGCCTAAGTTGGGGGCTGGATTTCTGGATAGTCTCTGGCCCAGCAAGGGGGTGCTGCCCAAGTTTGGTGCTGGTGTTCTGGTGATATCTGATATGGTTGGCTTCTGATCTGGCCTGGGATTCTCTGTGGTTTAGAAGGGTAGCCTGGCTTCTTGTGGGGTAAGAGACTTTATTTGAATTTCAGGGAATTTGTGTGGTCTTTGATGGGTTAGGAGGTTGGGCTGAGATATGACAAGGAGAAGAGGGTGGTTGTGAGTATGTTGTGCAGTCACGTGAGGATTGGAGGAGTAATCTTATCTGAGGTCCAGTATGCTGGCCAGCCCTCTGATAAGATAGGATGCTTCCTTCAGAGGTGTGCACTGGGATATGGTGAGGAGGGGAGGAAAGGCAGTTAGGGTTGTGTTGGGCATGTGTGGACAGGGTTGGAGGGCAGTTTTACAAGGGGATTAGGGCTCTTGGCTCTTCTCTGGTGGGGTAGAAGGCTTCCTTCAGAGGTGTGGGCTGAGGTATCAATGCTGCAACCCTTTAGTACAGTTTCTCATATTGTGGAGATCCCACAGCCACAAAGTTATTTTCATTGTTACTTCATAACTGGAGTTTTGCTATTGTTATGAGTTGTCATGTTAATATCTGTGTTTTCTAATAGCTTTAGGCAATCCCTGTGAAAGTATCATTTGATCCCCAAAGGAGTCGTGGGCCACAGGTTGAGAGCCACCAGCTTTACATCTTTAGAACCCATCATAAAGCTCTGTTAAATAAGAGAAGGATATTTTGTGTTTAGAGGTATTATAAAAGATATGAAGGTGACTTCTGGTTGTTACCCAAGAATGGGAGTGTAAAACTGTGTGCATGTCTCAAAGAAGTGAAAAATGGATGCCTTCAGTTCCCCCAACAGGTTCTGGGAGGTGAGGTTAGAAAGTCAAAAGAAGGACAGTAAACGAAAGTAAAACATTATTTGTACAGGGATGGGCTTCAGGGCCATTGGTAGCGACAACATGGGAGTCATTGTGGAACTTCATTATATACCCATATTGAATGAATGCCTATAAAGGTTTTGAGCTAACTCTTGTTACAGTTACAGCTTCTGGGTGGCAGTTTATATCCCCTTTAATTAAGAATTTTATCAGGCAGTGCACTTATATTCAATATGAACCACACAGGAAGCAAAAGAAGTCACACATATAAGGAACTACATACTCCTCAATACTTTCCCAGTATAGAAAAGCTCAAGCTAAATGCTGATTGAGACTATGCAACTTTAAACTACTCCCACACAATAAAGGATGCATAGGATATTCCTAAATCACCTGCATGCACAAATAATTCAGTGTCCTTGCAATGATTTAGAGACTAAAGACTACAATAAAGATTGAAAGCCACACTGGAAGGTTTTCACAAGTGGCCTTGCACAAGTGTGCTCAGAACACTGTCTTCTGGAGTAAACAAGGTATACAGAATATTAATATACATGACTCAACAGATGAATTTCCAAATAAAGCACATCCATACTCAAGGGAGAATGAGTCAAGCAATTTCAGTATCAAGGTAAAGTGGAAAGAGATGAAAGAACTCAATTCTGAACATCAAATCCACCAAATGATCTGTCTGGAGCAGCATTTGCCAAGATTTCCAAGTTCTCCATGTCACTTGTTTCACACATAGATTCTGAATCCATAATTGTAATTTGGGTCTGAAATTCTGCATTCACAATGGACTCTTGGTGCTGCCAATGCCTGGTCTTCAGAGTAAAGAGAATCTAGATAATGTTCCAGTTATGTAAATATCAAAGGAGTAAGCACTTCTAGCACTAGTAGACTTCAAAAATGTGTGACCTAGAAATGTTCCATTGAAAACAAATCACCCAATGAATTTGTAATCTTACTTATATTTCCCCTTCAAAAGGCAGAGAAGGTTCTTCTCCACCCACGGGACTACTGCCTAGGGACCACCATTGAGCTTCCCTCCCGGCAGGAGCCTATGCACCCCAATTTCCAGGTCTTCTTCTCCATCCACGGGACCAGGAAATTCAGGGCCTGTTTCTGGGCATGTGTTCCAGTGCCTGGAGACTGCCACTGCGTCTCCCCTCCCAGCAGGAGCCTATGCACTCCAGATTCCTGGTCTTCTTTTCCACCCACAGGACCAGGTAAACCAGGCCCTTTATCCAGGGCCTGCCTTCTAGTGCCTGGAGACTACCACTGAGCCTCCCCTATGGGCAGGAGTCTATGTACCCCAGTTCCCTGGTCTTCTTCTCCAACCACGGGACCAGGACTAGGACCAGGAAGAGGAGAACTACCACAGTATTGAACTTGATTGCACCCACTGAAAGGGAACTCTAGTCTCCAAGCCACCAAGCCAGGAAGAGGCTCGTTCTGCAACCACCAGAAGAAGGAATGGGAAGGAGACAATACAAAAACACACTCAGCAACAGAAAAACAAATATGGCAACTCCAGATTCTAGAAACTCCACACCAGCAAGACTCCAACATTCCAATGCAAATGAAACAGAGGAGAATGACCTATATGGAAGCAGAGACAGATACTCACAGCTAAACACTAAACTGAAACGCTGGAACCCAGTGACAATGATGGAGGAATAATGAGCAAAGGGGTCAAGACCATGCTGGTGAAACCCACAAAGACAGCTGACTGGACAAGGGGGAGCTCTTGAAGCCCAGACTGATGGCTAAGAGGCCAAGAGGGGACTGATCCAGACTCCATGAATGTAGTATCAGTGAGAAGGCTTCAGAGATCTCTGGGGCCTTGTGTAGTTGATTAGTGTTCACCATAGTATACAAATGAACTTTGGGATCCCATTCCACATGGAGGGATGCTCTCTCAGCCTGGACACATGGGGAAAGGCCTAGATCCTGTCCTGGATGAAAAGACAGACTCTGGAGAACCCTCCAAGGAGGGCCTCACCCTCTCTGGGGAATGATGTGGGGATTGGGCCAGGTGCTGGTGGGGGTGGAGGGATAAGGGAGGAGGGGTGGGAGAGGGATCTGGGATTGACATTTGAAGCATGCATGTTTCTAACTTAAATAAAAACATATAATGAAAAAAACAACTTCATAAAAATGAAGGCCCTCAAAGAAGATATGGGAAAATCCCTTAAAGAAATGGGAAAAAAGCAACCCAAAAACTGCAAGAAATAGAAGAAAAAACAAACCAAAAAATCTGACAAAAATGCAACAAGTAAGGAAAATACAAAAGAAAAACTGCAAGAAACAATTCAAACAGTACAAGGGTTGGAAACTGAAACAGAGACGATAAAAAATGCAGTCTGAAGGAAGGCTGGAAATAGAAAAACTGGGAAAATGGTCAGGTACTAGAGATGCAAGCATAAGCATAAACAGCAGAATACAAGAGATGGAAGAGAGAATCTCAGGTGTTGAAGATACACTAGGAGAAACAGATCCAACGAACAAAGAAAATCATACGAAAATCCATCAATGTAATCCACCATATAAACAATCTGAGAAACAAAAATCACATGATCATCATCACTAGATACAGAAAAAGCCAGGGTCTCAGGTCCAGTTTTTCTCTGCTCCATGCATCTCGCCAAATGTTCTGACTGCTGCCGAACTTTATTCTTTTCCTGCAACCAAACACAAACATGCCTTCAACCCCAAATTAAGGTCTTTTCCATTGTCTAGTGCATGGATGTCTCCATTTGACCTGAGCAATAGTCGCTCAAGTTCCATCATGCCAGAATCTGTCTGAAGCGGATTGCTCACTGGCATTCACATCTTAAGATTTTTTTAAATGAGGAGTGTATTATTTGATGAGTCATGTGGCGACAGGGGACATTACTGCCCCTTTTTAATTTTTTTTGTTTAAACTGTTTGCAAACATCTGTTGATGCTGGACTATAACAGTAGAAGGATTTGTCTACCCTCGTTAGTACTATCTAGATGAATTGGGATCACTATTTAGATTATTAGTAGATACCCTTTAAAAAGGACATAATCCATTAATTATTTCCCAAAACTTCTGAAAATCACTCAAAGATTGTAAACTATACTGTGTCCCAAATAACTTTTGAAAATTATTTAAAGTCTATGAGCAATCTTTTCCAATCTAACTAGTAGAGCTCTCACTAGCTGACAAGGCCTCATTTGCATCTACACAGACACCTTTGGGGTGGGGCCTGACCAAGTGGCAGTTGTCTGAAAAAATCAACTGGCTCTGAAGACTTAAATCTTTTAACTTTTCTATTAAGACATTAACCTACTAGCTGGATGTTCCTTTTGGCTATATCTGAAGCAATTTAGGTAGCTTTTTAACTATTTTAGAAGGGATTTAAGTATCCTCTTAAACATATAAGCACACACTCACGCATTCACAATCACATTTCATATATACCAGTGTGGCCACATATACATTCAGAAAATACATACATGTTTCGGTCATCCTTTTTCCCTAGGTCATGATGAGTCTGTTGAAATAAAACTTTCTTAATTCAAATCTCTGTAAGACAACAACTCCAGCCAATCCTTGAACTAAAAAGGTTTTTAAAAAGTCCTGTATGCCCCTCATCATTCCTCCATTTGAGCTACAGTCAGGGGCTACAGCCATACCTACTCCTTGTAATTTTGTAGATGCAAGGTGGAGAGGCCAGGCTTTTGGCCAAAAGTTTTTAGAGATGACTCACAAAATTGACCTTAAATGCAAACAAACTTTTTCCATTCCATATACCTTTGTATTTTCCTTTTTCTTTACTTAATACCAGTTCCTCGTTTACTGTTACCAATTTTTTTGATTCACCCATTTTCAATCCATCATCCAACTGAGGATGTTCCCTCAGGCAAAAGCCTTAAGATTTACTCAATCCACCCTCCAACTGAGGGCGATCACTCAGGTTCCCCTTTCTTTTCTGACCTTTGTGTCAGGCAGAAGCCTGGAGATTTAATTCAGGAGATATTAAATGTTTTTAATAAAACAGAGATTCCCCTTTAGGAGGGGGAAACTCAGAACGTTTAATTTCTGGCTTTTTAATCTCTCATTGGCAGCAGCCACTCCCAATGTATTATTGGTGCTATAAAAAGCAATGAACAGGGAGCTGGAATGACTAACTGGCATCAAAATGGGGGGGTTCCTCACCAGCACCCATACTTCCCATACCTGAGTGTTCAGCAATGGTTGGACCACCTTTATCATGGTGAGCATTCCTAGTATCGGGAGTAGTATCAGGGTTGACATGCCTGATGTACCATTCGGGGACCCAAATGGGCTTCTCACTTCCTGAACAGAAAATGCAAACAGCCCCTCGGACCCTAGCTAATAGGGGAGTGGGTGGCTCCCATTTTCCTGTAATCAAGTCTTTCCATCTGACCCATCCCAAAGACTGGGAGGGTTTGTTCCAATGTCTTTCCATAGCAGACAAATTATTACTGTCTATGGTCAAAAAATTTTAAATGCAAAGTATGGTGGAAAACTGCATATTGGGGGAGGTAACATACTCCCCCTTTTTTATTTTCTTAAAATATTGTTTGAGAGTGTCATGGGTACGCTCCACAATGGCCTGTCCCGTGGGGTTGTGAGGAATACCAAAAGAATGGACAATGTGATGTTCAATGCAAAAGGCAGCAAAGCGATTGCTGAAATAGGCAGGGCCATTGTCCGTTTTTAGGGCATTGGTAATGCCCATGTAGGCAAAGGCCTGCAGGCAATGAGAAATAACATCTTTAATCTTCTCTACTGAGTGGAGAGAGGCAAAAATCAGTTTAGAATATGTATCCACCAAGACATGCATGTATTTTAATTTCTCTGGCTGCGGCAGGTGAGTGACATCCATTTGCCAGAGATGGTTGGCCCTGAGGCCCTGAGGATTTACCCCCTCATTGGGAGAATTATGATAAGGGGCACAATCAGGGCACTGAGAGGTAATCTGCATAGCCATGGATAAGGGGCACTCAGTGTGAAATTTAATGGAGCGGGCATTTAGATGATACAGCTCATGGAGCTGGTGGGCAAGCTGCTCCTGAGTGTATAAGACCCTAGGGCGGGTCAAGGAGTCAGCAAATTGATTGTCCTGGGCAAGGGGTCCTGGAAGGTTAGTATGTGCATGAACAAATCCCACATAAGGAGGGTAGATGCGCTGCCAAATAAGATGTTAGACCTGAACTAATAAAGAATGAATCTGAGAGGTTGGAAGAACATATGGAGATGTTTCTAAAGGTCTAACAATGTTGGCAATATAAACACTATCAGTATATAAATTAAAGGGCTCCCCCTCAAACATTTGGAAGGCCATCAAGCAAGCAAACACTCTGTGGCTTGTGCTGACATCTGCCCTATGGGTACCCTCTTCTGCACCTGAGAAGAAGAAACCACCAACGCGAAACCCTTGGAGGAGCCATCTGTAAAAACTGAGCGAACTCCAAATAGAGGGTTCTCTTTTAAAATCTCGGGAAAAATCACAGGCTGTTGTTTAAAAAAAGACATCAAGGGGCTATTGGGATAATGGTTATCAAACTTGGCACCTGTAGATGTAATAAACAGGGTCCACCCATCATGCAAGATCTGTAAATGTTCCACCTCCTCCTTATCATAAGGAAGGATAATTTTATCAGGACTCTTTCCAAAGGTTTGGATGCTAAACTTGTGTGCTTCCACAACAATTACAAAATCAGATCATAGTAGGGGTCACTACCTTCTTAGGGGAGGCTGACAAATGTATCCAATAAATAGGGCCAGTCTGCCAAAACACGGCAGTGGCTGAAAAGCTAGATGAAAGTACAACCAGAACAAGGGGTTACCCATAATCTATGCGCCAAAGGTGGGCTTGCTCTATACTTTTTAACAACAATTGTAGGACATTCTTGGCCTCTGGGGTAATCTGTCTGGGGGAAGTCAGAGCAGGATCCCCAGAAAGAATATCATTAAGGGGTTTAAGGACTGCTGTTTTAATA
The DNA here is from genome assembly GCF_017639785.1 of Mesocricetus auratus. Classification (NCBI taxonomy): domain Eukaryota; kingdom Metazoa; phylum Chordata; class Mammalia; order Rodentia; family Cricetidae; genus Mesocricetus; species Mesocricetus auratus. The sequence continues at coordinate 49,525 of NW_024432191.1, forward strand.
GAAAGAGAAGAGCAAATCCACTGCACCTCTCCCAAAAATCTCTACCAGTCATGAAGCGTTTTCAAACTTGAACAATCAATTCAGAGTCTTTGTGGCCAGAGCCAGTTTGTTGAATTTGATGAACCAAATAAGTATAAGGTGTCTCTTTTGGATCTTTTCTGGAGCCAAAATAAATCCGTGGGCCTCCAGGAGCTCCTGTAGCTCTGTAAAAGCTTTGTAGCATGGTCTTTCTTCGGCCACAGCCAAAAAATTATCATCCATGAAGTGGATAATGTAAAGATCAGGGAACTTACATCTGAGGGGATCTAAACAGGCAGCTACATAAATCTGGCATATAGTTGGACTGTTAGCCATCCCTTGGAGGAGCACCACCCATTGGAAGCGTAGGGCAGGCTCCCTAAAGTTAATCGCAGGAAGGCTAAATGCAAACCCAGGAGAATGCAGGGGAATGGAAAAGAAGCAATCCTTCAAATCAAAGACAATCAAATGCCAGTCTCTAGGAATGGCCACAGGCAAGGGCAAGCCAGGCTGGAGTGTCCCCATAGGCTGCATGGTCGCATTCACATGCAGGTCTTGTAGTAACCTCCATTTCCCTGAAGATTTTTTAATTACAAATATCCGGGTATTCCAGGGGGATGTGGAGGGGACCAAATGACCTGCCTCCAATTGTTCTTGAACTAGCTGGTGAGCCACCTGAAGTTTCTCTGCTGGTATGGGCCACTGTTCCACCCATACCGGATCATCCGATAGTCATGTGATGGGTATGGGGGCTGGCTGCGCAACAGTGACCCTCATCAAAAATGACCAAAAGCCTTCCTATGCCCCGGAGCCCTAGTATCCAAAGGGAGGGATGCCACCTGGCAAACCTCTCCCTGTTCTAATTTAACTAGTCCCCTCCCTGGACTCCAGCCCATCCCTTGGATAATCTGGGCGATCCTGCTTTTGGACTTGGATGCCTGGGTGGTGAGGACCACTCCCATTTCTTACAGGAGGTCCTGTCCCCAGAGGTTAGTAGGGAGGCCAGACAAAATAAATGGTTGAAAAAGCCCGGTGTGGCCCTCAGAGTCTTGCCACTTTAGAATTCTAAGGCTTTTTTGCGGCACAGCCTGTCCTATTCCCTGGAGGGTTGCCGTCCCTTCCTGTTTAGGCCAGGCAGGGGGCCAGAATTTGTCTGAGAGGACAGAAACATCCTCTCCAGAATCTAAAATGCCCTTGAAGGACTTGCCTTCTATCCTTAATGTAAGTTGGGGTTGATTCGCCATGGTGGCTACCCAAAATACTGCTGGGCCGGTACTTCCAAAACCTTGGTTGCCCCTTTTCTTTTTAATTTTTTGAGCCTCACAAGGAGCTGTAGGGAGGAGGAGTAACTGGGCAACCTGTTCTCCTGCTGCGATGGCAACAACCCCACTGGTGATGTCATTATTTTAATCTCTCCTTCGATATCTTGGTCTATAACACCAGAGTGTACCTGGATGCCTCGAAGGATAGTACTGGACTGTCCCAAGAGTAGTCTGACCATGCCTGGGGGCAATGGTCCATGCACCTCAGTAGGGAGGGCCTGGATCCCCATTTCGGGTATTTGGATTGCCCGAGTAGAGGGACCAAGGTCCAATTCTGTACTCTCTGAGGTGGCTCTAAGGAGGTGTGAGACATGATGAGGTTGCTCTGGGGGAGAAAATGCATCCTGCCACTGCCCACAGCAGGGGTCATTGCCCCAAACTCATTGGTTTGGGGGCCATGGGGCAGGGCCCTCTTCCAGTTTCCCTGATTATTATTAGCAGGAAAGAAATTGCCCTCCTGGTCAGATTTATTGTGGCAGTCATTGGCCCAATGATATCCCCTTCGGCAACGGGGGCATAAACCAGGTCTCCTGAGACCAGTAGTACTATTTTGAGGGCACTCTCTACAGAAGCGTCCCTCCCTACCTCAGCTGAAACATGGTTTTCTCCCTCCCTGATTAGGTCTTACTTTCCCCACTTGGGGTCGAATAGCAGCAGCTAACACTTGGCCCTGGATGAAGTTTCCATCAATGTCCCTACAGATCCAGATGTAGTCATTTAGACTTTTGTTGCGATAGGGGCAAAGGGCTTCCTTACAGTACTTATTTGCATTTTTGAAAGCCATCTGCTTGATGACTTGCAGGCCCAATGCCCCCAAATATTCTTTCTGCTACCTGACTGAGGGGGTCTATGAAGTCTTGAAAAGTTTCAGAGGGTCCTTGAAGCACTTTGGACAGGTGATCCCCTCCTTCCTTGGAAGCCAATGCTTTCCAAGCACCTTGGGCTGCTGCTGCCACTTGGGCATATTGCATTTGTTGTTGAGCGGTGTCATATTGACCGCTCCCAGTAAGCATCTTCACATTTCTCTGGGGCTGTCTGGCCTGTCATTTCTTTGGGCTGTTTGGCTGCATTTTTCTTGGAACTCACCTCTCCAAATCAAATAATCTCCCGCAGAGAGAGCCGCTCAGCAAAGGTGCTGCCAATCACTAGGTGTCAAGTTAAGAGACACTAAAGATTCCATTAAGGAAAGTGTAAAGGGAACTTGCACTCCATAATTTAGAGTTGCCTCTTTAAGTTGTTTTATGTCTTTGAAACTTAAAGGGTCATGACGCCTAATGACCTTCCCAGAATTGTTCCTGTCTGGAGCTTCCATTTCCAGGGCCACCACCAGGCAGTATTGGACCCCTCCTTTGGGTCTTCCCTCAAGGTCCAAGAAAAATTGGGTCATATCATAGGAGGAGTCCCTTTTTTCAGAGTATGGAGAATGGTTTCTCTCCCTGTCCTGTCTTTTCTTAATTCAAGTCTTTTTTAGTGCTTTTTTAAGGGCCGCTATCTCAGCAAGTAATCATTCCTTATCAGACTCTGAGAAGTCAAAGTCTGAGCTACTTTCATTTTCTAGGTCTGACAGGGAAGGATATAACCGATTCTGACTGGAGTCCTTCTTTTTGGGTCATGCCCCGAGATCTCTACCCATTTTTTTGTTGTTGCTGAGAGACTCCTCCTCATCCTCACTAACAATGGAGCCTCTAGTTTCAGGCAGGGTTTCTTCAGATGATTCATCCTCACTCTCTGCCTCTGAACTCATTGAGGCTTGAGTCTCAGTCTCTTGTAACTCTGAGAAAAGCCTCTTTTGTGGCCTGAACTACCTGGCAGTGGCGAACCTTATCTGTCAAAAGTGCACCCCTCACTAATCTCCATAAAGAGAATGTGGATGGGGGTAAGGACTCAGATCCCTCTTTTCATAAAAGTGGATGAAGATCACGGCGAACCTCCTCCCAATCTGGGATATTTAAGCTTCCCCCAGTAATGAACCATGGACTCGCTCATTTGATCGAGTCCTTCTAGGGTTTTAGCCTTGACTGTAGTCCCTGTCCTTCAAGTAACTTTTTTACTTGATACTGTAATTCAAGCTTCCCGGAACTATTCCCCATCACTTCTTTTCTTATTCTCCCCAACACATCCCTGGCCAGCAAAAGGGACAACCCCGTCCACTTAACTCACTTTCACGATCTCAGTGGGACCTCGAATTGCTGTGCCTGCTGTGCAGCCTGTATCTGAGAATGTGCAGAGTGTGTCAGGATTGCTGACACAGAGACCCATCAGTGGTGCAAAGAAAACTTCAAGAAGGCTTCCAGAAGGCTCCTCAAGAAGGCTCTACTTTATTCCTACCCTGGCTGGTTATATATACCCTGACACCAGAGGTGGCAGTGAGTGGGTCAGGAAGAGGCAGTTAGTCTTTGGAAAAGGTCAAGGTCAGGGCGTTTCTGTGGGCCAACCCTTATCAGGAACTTATTGCTCCAGGCACTGTATTGTTTTTAGTAAACATGTTTTTAGTATACATTGTCTTACAGCTGCCTGGTCCCAGGCTGATGGGGAAGTAGTCCTCCTGCCAAGGCCTGTTGTTCCCACATCACACTCCCTGGGGAAAGGAATGGCAATAGGGTGATGGGGGTAAGGGGGAGTTGGTGAGAGGGCATGAGAAGAGGGAAGGGAGAGGGACAGAGACCTGGGATTAACCTGTAAAGCAACCTTGTTTCTATTTTAAATTTAAAAATAAAAGACATAAAAAGATGAGAAGATGATAACAACAATAACATAATTTTATTTAACCTTTGTGATACACTATGCACTAATTCGATAGCTTTCACGTTTGTTGGTCATGTACTATTCCTTCACAAAATCTTTTGAGATATAACGTTCAAAAATGACTTTCAAAGAAAAATAATAAATAATATATATAAATATTTAATACTTTTCCACTGATATGGGAATGTAATCTTCACATTATTGGACTAAGTAACAGAAATTTGTTGTATTTAACTTTTCCTAAGGAGACATGAAAAAATGATTATTCTTACCAGATAGGGCATTTATGCTAGACCAAAAAACAAAACGATTTTATCCAAATCTAGGTTGGTGAATCATTGAGTTTACTAGTGTTACTACAGGGATATGGGCAAAGATGTTGTAAAGGCAGCTACCTCCCTCAATATCAGCCCAGAATGGTTGACAATTCAGGAATGCTAAATCTCTGGAAATTCCTGGACAATTTGCAGGCAATGAACCAGACACAATATCTCCTATTCTCAGAAGTTATTATTACTTACTTACACAACAACAGACAGAGGTCTTGTGAATTGTTTCAGTTTCAAGAGCATCCTGAGAACAGTGAGTTTTCTTTACTCCCAGAGTCTTGCAAATTTTGTTTTCTTTCAAAGTCTTAAGGAACTTTCTTCTTCCCTCCAGGGAATCACTTCAGTAGGAATCACTTACACAACAAAACTTTTATGAAAAACATACAGACAATGTAGTAGGACAGAAATTCACTATAAGCAAATATCAGGAGATCACTGTGTGTGTGTGTGTGTGTGTGTGTGTGTGTGTGTGTGTGTGTGTGTGTGTGGAGGGGGGTTGTTGATACGGGGTTTCTCTGTATAGCTCTGGATGTCGTGAAACTTGTGCTGTGGATCTTGCTGGAGTGAAACTCAGAGATCCTCTTGCCTGTGCCTCCTGAGTGCTGGGATTATAGATGTGCAGCTGAGATCATTCTTAATTAAAGAAGAATTCTAGAATGTTATGTAATCTATAAAGTTTTAGACAAAGCATATGAGAGGTGAGGATTACAACCAAGACAATGCAATCCCCATGTGATCTATATTAGGACATATTTACTGTAATTTACCATTAATTCTAGTAGTCAAAAATAAATCTTTGGCAAACTGATAGGATTTCAGAATAGGATAAAGTTGGACTTAACTGAAAATACAAAAAGGGTCTGGAGATTGAGGTCAGTTATGTGGAGCACTCACTTAACACGTGCACAGACATGGGTTCTAGCCTTAGCACCAGGAAGAGAAAAAAGGAAATAAAGCACAAGTCAAATGCCATTAAGTCATTCAGTTTTGTGATATCATATCTGATATAGGAAACTATTTTCAATTCCAGGAGGTAACAAAAATCTCCTTAACACTGGGACCTCTCCATTTGACTGAGGAATTTTGGATTTGCTTAGCTGAGTCTCATTCTAATTGCCTACTTTTCTCTGAATTGAGAATTCCTACTTCTCATTTGCTGTGTGTGGCTGTTATTTCCATATTTTCCCTTTAAAACAAACAGAAGAGTATTTCTTCCAACTGCATTTTCCCACTTACAACTTGGTTTCCAGGAGACAGTGTTCATTGTCTTCTCCTTACATGTTTTTTTTGTAGAAATACTCTCTCCTAAGGGGAACACTCCTCCACTGCTGGTGGGAATGCCAACTTGCACAGCCACTATGGAAATCAATATGGAGATTCCTCAGGAAAATGGGACTCAGTCTACCACAAGACCCAGAAATTCCATTCTTAGGCATATACCCAAAAGATGCACATTCATACAACAAGGATGTCTGTTTCACTATGCTCATAGCAGCATTATATGTAATAGGTAGATCCTGGAAGCAACCTAGATGTGCCACTACTGAAGAGTGGATAGAGAAAATGTGGTACATTTATGCAATGGAGTACTACTCAGTGGAAAAAAATGGAATCTTAAAATTTGCAGGCAAATGGATGGCACTAGAAGAAACCATCCTGAGTGAGGAAACCCAGACGCAAAAAGACAAACATGGTGTGTATTCAGTCATATATGGAGTTTAGATATGGATCAGGGGAGTCTCAGCCTACAATCCTAGTGACAGTGAGTCTGGGAAACATGGAGGTTCCCAAGATACATGCATGATACCCCAGAGAAATGGAATGAGGCAAGATCTCCTGAGGAGATTGGGAACATCGGGGGAAGGGAGAGGGAGCCAGGAAAAGAGAGGGGGATAAAAGGAAGGTTAGAAGAAGGTATGGGGGAGCAGGAAGGTTGAGTCAAGGTAAGAATAGAGGAGAGCAGGATGAGAGATACCATAATAGATTGAGTCATTATAGGCTTGAGGAGAGAGCTGACACTAGTGAGATCACCAGAGATCTACAAGGATAACACCAACTGGCAAACTAAGCAGTAGTGGAAGGTCTACATTAAATGCCCCTCCTTGATGGTAAGGTTGATGACTACCTTATATGCCATCCTAGAACCTTCATCCAGGGACTGATGGAAGCAGAGACAGATATCCACAGCTAAACACTGAACTGAGCTCCTGTAACCTATTGACAGAGATGGAGGAGTGATGAGCAAAGGGGTCAAGACCATTATGGTGAAACCTACAAAGACAGCTGACCGGACAAGGTGGAGCTCTTGAATCCCAGACTGATGGCTGAGAGGCCAACAGTAGACTGATCCAGACTCCATGAATGTAGTGCCAGGGAGGAGGCCACAGAAATCACTGGGGCCTTGGGTAATAGATCAGTGTTTAGCATGGTGTATGAATGTTCTATGGGAGCCCATTTCAAAT
>NW_024432192.1:0-2058 GCF_017639785.1 Mesocricetus auratus
AGTTGGTTTGCAATAACTTATGTGTACAGTATCTCACACAGTGTTGTATCGTTACTTTTCATGGAATTGCACATGAAATTCCCCATAGAGTTTTATATACTTTGTATACAAGAAGTTACATATGTAAATTATCTCACAGTGTTGTTCTGTTAAATTTCAATTAGTCACGCTTATATATACTCACACAGTGTTGTATCATTTCTTTTCAAGTAGTTACTAATATAGTTTCTCACACAGTGTTGAATCCTTAGTTTTCAATAAGTTACACATGTAGATTCTCACAAAGTGTTGTATTGTTAGTGTTTAAGGAGTTATACACGTACATTCTCACACAGTGTTTTATGGTTTCTTTTCAAGAAGGTACACTTGTATATCCTCACATAGTATTGTATCGTTAGTTTTCAAGAAGTTCTACAAGTAATTTCTCAAAAAGTGTTGTACCTTTTGTTTTCAATATGTTGTAAATGTAGTTTCTCATACTGTGTTGTATCGTTTGTTTTCAAGAAGTTACACTTGTAGATTTTCATAAAGTGTTTGATCTTTATTTTTCAATAAGTTACACGTGTAGATTCTCCGAGAGTGTTGCATCATTAGTTTTCAAATTGTTACTAATGTAGTTTCTCACACAGAGTTATTTCATTAGTTTTCAAATAGTTACTAATGTAGTTTCTCACACAGAGTTATTTCATTAGTTTTCAATGATTTACTAATATAGTTTCTCACACAGAATTATTTAATTAGTTTTCAAGAAATTATGCGTGTAGATTCTCATAAAGTGTTGTATAGGTATTTTCAAAGAGTTACTATTGTATTTCTCACAGAGTTATTTCATTAGTTTTCATTAAGTTATGCGTGTAGTTTCAAACTCAGTGTTGTATAATTAGTTTACAAGAAGTTAAACACATAGTTTCACACACAGTGTTGTATAGATTGTTTTCAAGAAGTTACACTTGTTGATTCTCACAAAGATTTGGATCGTTAGTTTTCAATAAGTTACAGGTGTAGATTCTCCAAAGGGTTGTATCATTATTTTCAAGAAGTTATGGATATAGATACTCACACAGTGTTTTATCATTAGTTTTCTAGAAGTTAAGCACATAGTTACTCACACAGTGTTGCATCGTTTGTTTTCAAGAAGGTACACCTGAAGATTCTGAGACAGAGTTGTATCGTTAGTTTTCCAGAAGTTACTAATGTAGTTTCTCACAGAGTTATTTCATTAGTTTTCAAGAAGTCATGCGTGTATTTTCTCAGACAGCCTTGTATTTTCTGTTTTCAAGAAGTGAAACATGTAGTTTCTTACACTGTGTTGTATCGTTTGTTTTCAAATTGTTACACACATATTTTATCACACTGTGCAGTATCATTAGTTTTCAATAGCATACACGTCTAGTTTCTAACACATTGTTGTATTATTAATTTTCAATAAGATACACGTGTAGATCCATACACAGTGTTGTATCGTTTGTTTTCAACAAGATACACTTTCAGAGTCTCACACAGGGTTGGATCATTAATTTTCAATAAGTTACGTGTGTATATTCTCACACAGATTTCTAACATTAGTTTTCAAGAAGTTACACACATAGTTTCTCACACAGTGTTTTATCATTTGTTTTCATTAATTTATACTTGTAGATTGTCACAAAGGGTTGGATTGTTAGAATTCAGTAAGTTACACACATAGATTCTCCCATAGTGTTCTATCATTATTTTTCAAGAAGTTACAGATATAGATACTCACATAGTGGTTTATCATTAGGTGTCAAGAAGATAAAAACACATAGTTTCTGATACAGTGTTATATTGTTAATTTTCAATAAGATACACGTGTAGATTCTCACACAGTGTTGTCTAGTTAGTTTTCAAGAAGTTACAATTATAGATTCTCCCACAGACTTGTTAGTTTTCAAGAAGATACACACATAGTTTCTCAAACAGTGTTGTATCATTTAATTTCAAGAACTTACACATGTAAATTCTAACACTGTGCTGTATCTTTAGTTTTCAGTAAGTTATACCTATAGATGCTCACACAGTATCAATAGTTTTCAAGTA
>NW_024432193.1:0-534 GCF_017639785.1 Mesocricetus auratus
CTCATATCATCAGTTCCTTTCTCCCAAGAAATGAGAGTGAGGAGTGCAAAGTGAATTAGCACATGGTGTCAGGGAAGAAGATAGGATACCTTCCCTAGGTTATGTAAGCCGTGGAATGCAGGAGTCTGAGACTGGACTCAGTACCTGTGGGTGGGTGTCAGGTACAGCTACTGCAGGAGTCCTTGATACTAGGTCCAACCATGCTCCCACCAGACTCCAGAACAGCCTGTGGTGTGAGGTTCTTTCACTTGTGCTTTCCATGGTCCTTTCCCTTATGTCTCCTTATGTCAGTTAGGAGAAACACTGGAGCCAGAACTCCATGTCAGCCTGGGCAGCCCAAAAATATCACCTAAAATACAAGTGAATAAATAGCAATACTTGTCTCAGCAATGTGTTGGTTGAGGTAGGTGCATTGCTGTGATACACAGTGAGACCTGGGATAACAAAGTGAGACCCTTTTTCAGAAAACCAATCAACATATTGACTATATATACATACATACATACTACACACACTTTTACAAAACTCATTCAC
>NW_024432194.1:0-26696 GCF_017639785.1 Mesocricetus auratus
AAAACTAACGAGAAAACACTGTGTGAGAAACTACATGTGTAACTACTTGAAACCTAAAGATACAACACTGTCTGAGAATCTACATGTGTAACTTCTTGAAAACTAACAATACAACACTATGTTTTGAGACTATTAGCAAAACATCTTGAAAACTAACGATACAACACTGAGTTCTAAACTGAATTCATAACTTCTTGAAAATTAACAATACAACAGTGTGTGAGAATCTATATGTGTAAGTTCTTAAATACTATGGATAATACACAATATGTGAATCTATATACGTAGGTTCTTGAAATCTAACTTTTCAACTCTGTGTTCTACACTACATGCATAACTTCTTGAAGACAAACGAAATAACTCTGTGAGAAACTACATTAGTAACTTCTGTCAAACTAACGATACAACACTGTCTAAGAATCCACACGTGTAATTCATTAAAAACTAACTATACAATACTGTCTGAGAATCTACAAGTGTAACTTATAGAAATGAAACGGTACAACACTGTATTTGAATCTACATGCATAACTTCCTGTAAGTAAAGGACATAACACTGTTTGAGAATCTACATGTGTAACTTATTGAAAATTAAAGATACTATATTATGTGAGAATCTACACGTGTAATGTATTGCAAACTAATGGTACAACACAGTGTGAATAACTATAAGCATACTAAGTATACAACATTGTCTTGAGATTCTATATGGGTAATTCCATGAAAACTAATAATACAACACTGTCTTAAAATCTACACGTGCAACTTATTGAAAACTTACGATACAATACTGTATGAGAAACTAAATGTGTAATTACTTGAAAACTAACAAGACAACACTGTGTGAGAAACTACATGTGTAACTCATTGAAACCTAATGATACAACACTGTCTGAGAATCTACACGGGTATCTTATTGAAAAGTAATGATACATCACTGTGTTTGAATCCATATGCGCAAATTCTTGAAAATAAAGGACATAACACTGTCTTAGAATCTACACGTGAAACTTCTTGAAAACTAATGATACAACACTGTGAGAGAATCTACATGTATAACTTTTTAAACACAAATGATACAACACTGTGTGAATATCTTTTTTCACAACTTCATGAAAACTAATGACACAGCACTGTGTGAGAATCTATCTACATAAATTCTTGAAATATAATGGTAAAACTCTGAGTTCTAAACTTAATACATAATATCTTGAAAACTAACGAAATAACCCTGTGTGAGAAACTACATTATTAACTTCTGGAAAACTAATGATACAACACTGTCTGACAATCTAAACATGTAACTAATTGAAAATTAACTAAACAACTCTGTCTGGGAAACTACACGTGTAACTTATTGAAAACTAATGACACAATACTGTGAGAGAATCTATAAGCATAACTTCTAGAAATCTAACAAGACAACACTGAGTTCGAAACTGAATGTATAACTTCTTGAATACTAACTATACAACACTGTGTGAGAATCTATAACTTCTTGTAAGGTAACGAAATAACTCTGTGTTTGAAACTACATTAGTAACATCTGGAAAATAACTACACAACACTGTCTGAGAATCTACACGTGGAACATATTGAAAATTAACTGTACAACACAGTCTGAGAATCATACACCTGAATCTTATTGAAAACTAACCAGGCAGAACTGTGTGAGAAACTACATGTGTAACTACTTGAAAACTCACGATACAACACTGTATGAGAATCTACACATGTAACTACTTGAAAACTAAAGACACAACACTGTCTGATAATCTAAATGTGTAACTACTTGAAAACTAACGATGCAACACTGAGAATCTACATGTGTATCTTATTTAAAGGTCATGATACATCAAAGTGTTTGAATCTATATTCGTTAGCTTGAAAACAAAGGGCAAACAATTGTCTGAGAATATATACTTGTAACTTATTGAAAACAAAGGATTCAACACTGTGTGAGAAAATACACGTGTAACTAATTGAAAATTAACGAAACAACACTGTCTGAAAATCCACACGTGTAACATATTGAAAACTAATAATACAACATTGTGTGAGAATCTATAAACCTAACTTCTTGAAAACTATTGATCCAACATTTTCTTGCGAATCTACATGTATAATTTCTTGAAAACTAATGATACAACACTGTGTGAGAATCTATGAGCTTAACTTCTTGAAAACTTTCGATCCAACATTGTGTGAGAATCTACACATGGAACTTATTGAAAATTAACGAAAAAAAACTGTGTGAGAATCTACAAGTGTAACTAATTGAAAATAAATGATACAGCACTGTGTGAGAATCTACACGTCTAACTAATTGAAAATTTATGAAACAACACACTGAATATCTACACGTGTAACTTCTTGAAAACTAATGATAAAATACTGTATGAGAAAATACATGTGTTAGTATTTGAAAACTAACGTACACTGTCTGAGGATCTACATGTATGTGTATCTTGCTGAAAAATAATGATACAACAATATGTTTGAATCTATATGCGTAACCTTGAAAATAATAGACACAATACTGAGAATCTACACGTGTAAATTCTTGAAATGTAACGAAACAATATTGTGTTTTGAATCTATAAGCGTAGCATCATGAAATCTAATGATACAACACTGAGTTCTAAACCTCAATATACAACACTGTGTGAAAATATATAGTGTAACTTTGAAGAGTAATGATACAACATTGTCAGAGAATTTACACGTGTAACGTATTGAAAACTAATGATACAACACTATGTGAGGATCTATAAGCCTAACTTCGTGAAAAATATTTATACAACACTGTCTTGAGATTCTACAAGTTTAACTTCTTGAAAACTAACGATACAACACTGTGTGAGCAACTACATGTGTAACTACTTGAAAACTAACTATACAACATTGTCTGAGATACTACAGGTGCATATTATTGAAAAGTCATGATAAACACTGGGTTAGAATCTATATGCATAACTTCTTGAAAACAAAAGACAAAACACTGAGAATCTGCATGTGTAACTTCTGGAAAACTAATGATACAACATTGTGTGAGAAAGTGCTTGTTTAACTTCTTGAAAACTAATGATACAACACAGTGTGAGAAACTACATGCATAACTTCTTGAAATAAAACTGTACAAATGTGCCTGTACATCTATAGGTGTAACTTATTGAAAACAATGGAAACAACACTTTGTGGGAAACTATGTAACACCTTGAAAACAATCGATACAACATTGTGTGAGAATATATAATCGTAAATTATTGAAAACTAACGTTCTACACTGTGTGAGAATACACACAAATAACTACTTGAAAACTAACAATACAACACTGTGTGAGAATCTATGAGCTTAATTTCTTGAAATCATTCGATCCAACATTGTGTGAGAATCTATACTTGCAACTTATTGAAAATTAACGATAAAACACTGTATGAGAATCTACAAGTGTAATTAATTGAAAATAAATGATACAGCTGAGTGAAACTAACGATTCAACACAGTTTAAGAATCTCAACTTGTAACTTATAAAAATTAATGACACAAAACTGTTTCATAAACTACATGCATAACATCTTGTAAAGAAACGAAACAACACTGTGAGAGAATCTACATGTGCAACTTCTTAAAAACAAACGACACAACACTGTGTGAGTATCTATGTGTGTAACTTCTTGAAAACTAACAATACAGCACTGTGTGGTAATATCTACGTAGCTTCTTGAAATCTAACGATACAACTCTGTGTGAGAAACTACATGTGTAACTACTTGAACACTAAAGATACAACACTGTCTGAGAATCTATTCTTGTATCTTACTGAAAACTTAGGATACAACACTGTGTTTGAATCTGTATGAATAACTTCTTGATAATGAATAACACAACACTGCCTGACAATCTACACGTGTAATTCCTTGAAAATTGGCCATACAACACTGTGTGAGAATCTACACATGTAACTTATTGAAAATGAATGATACAACACGGTGTGAGAATTTCACGTGTAACATATTGAAAAATGATGAAACAACACTGTGTGTGAATCTCTAAGCATAACTTCTTGAAAACAAATGGTAGAACACTGTGTGAGAATCCACACGTGTCACTTCTTAAAATCTAACGATACAACACTGAGTTCTAAACTGAATGCATAACTCCTTGAAAACTAACAAAATAACTCTGTTTGAGAAAATACATTAGTATCTTCTGGAAGACTAACGATACAACACTGAGAATCTCCACATGTAATTTATTGAAAATTAACGACACAACACTGTGTGAGATTCTCCACGTGTACCTTATTGAAAACAAATGATACAACACTAGGTGAGAATCTGTAAGTGTAACTCCTTGAAAACTAATGATACAACACTGTGTGAGATACTATATGTGTAACTACTTGAAAACTAATGATACAAAACTGTGTGTGAAACTACATGTGTAAATAATTGAAAACTAACAATACAACACTGTCTGAAAATCTATACATGCATCTTATTGAAAAGTAGTGATACAACACTGAGTTTGAATCTATATGCATAACTTCTTGAAAAAAGGACACAACACAGTCTGAGAATCTAAACGTGTAACATATTGAAAATTAAAAATACAACACTGTGTAGGAATCTACACGTGTAATGTTTTGAAAACAGATGATATAACATTGTGTGAGAATCAATAAGCATACCATCTTGAAAACTAATGATAAAACACTGTCTTGAGAATCTCAAGGTTTAATTTCTTGAAAACTAACAATACAACACTGTGTGAGAATCTATGAGCATACCTTCTTGAAAACTAACGATACAACTATGTCTGCGAATTCACACGTGTAACTTAATGAAAATTAACGATACAACAGCGTTGGAAAATCTACACGTGTAACTAATTAAAAATTAACGAAACAACACTGTTTGAGAATCTACACGTGTAACTTATTGAAAACTAATGATACAGCACTCTCTGAGAAACTACATGTGTGACATCTTGAAAAATAACGATATAACACTGTGTTTGAATCCATATGCGTATCTTCTTGAAAATAAATCACTCAAAACTGTGTGAGAATCTACACGTGTAACTCCTTGAAAACTAAGGACACTACACTGTCTGAGACTATATGTGTAACATCTTGAAAACTTATGATACATGAAAGTGTGAGAAACTACATAAGTAACTTCTTGAAAACAAACGATAAAAAGCTGCCAGCACATCTATACACGTAACTTATTGAAAACAAAGGAAACAATACATTTTGGGTAAATAGATGAGTAACATCTTGAAAACAAATGATCCAACACTGTGTGAGACTCTATATTCGTATATCATTAAAAAGTAACGATAAAGCACTGTGTGAGAATCTATATACCTAACTCCTTGAAATCTAACAATACAACACTGAGTTCTAAAAGGAATGCATAACTTCTTGAAAACTAATAAAACAACACTGTGTGAGAATCTACAAAGTATAACTAATTGAAAATTAATACATAGCAATACAACACTGTGTGAGAATCTATAAGTTTAAGTACTTGAAAACTAGCGATACAAAACTGTGTGAGAAACTACATGCCTAACTTCTTGAAACCTAACCAAACAAAGCTGTGTCAGATTCTACTCGTGTACCTTATTGAAAACTAATGAGACATTCTACCTTATTGAAAACTGATGATACAATGCTGTGTGAGAATCTACATGTGTAACTTATTGAAAACTAAATGTAGTATGCTGCGTGAGAATCTACTCGTTTAACTCATGGAAAACTAATGTTACAACGCTGTGTGATTCTACACGAGGAGCTTATTGAAAACTAACGATACAACAGTGTTTGAGCATCTGCAAGGGTACGATATTGAAAACTAACGATACAACACTGTGTGAGAAACTATATGTGTAAATTATGGAAAACTAACCATATAACACTGTGTGAGAATCTAAACATGACGCCTTTTTCAAAACTAGCCTTATAACCTTGTGTGAGGAACTAACATGTGTAACTTGTTGAAAACTAACGAAACATCACTGTGTGAGAATTTAGAAGGGATCCTTCTTGAAAACCTTCAATACAACACTGTGTGAGAAACTGCATGCATAAATTCTTGAAAACGAACAAGGCAATGCTGTGTGAGATTCAACACGTGTACCTCATTGAAAACTAAGGATACTAAGAATTGACACCTGTACCTTATTGAAAAATTACGACACAACTTTGTGTGAGAATCTACAGGTGTAACTTGTTGAAAACTAACGATACAACACTGTGTGAAAATCTACACGTGTAACTTATTGAAAACTAACAATGAAATACTTTGTGAGAATCTGTAAGCATAACTTCTTGAATACAAACAGTACAAAACTGTGTGAGAATCTATAGGTGTAAGTACTTGAAAACTATCGACACAACACTGTGTGAGAAACTACATTCCTAACCACGAAAACTAACAACTCAATACTGTGTGAGATTCTACAATTATACTTTATTGCACACTAATGATACAACACTTTGTGAGATTCTACAATTCTACCCATTGAAAACTGACGATACAATGCTGTGGGATAATCTACACGTGTAACATATTGAAAACTAACGAATCAATGCTGTGTGAGATTCTATATTTGTACCTTATTGAAAATTAACGATACAAAGCTGTGTGAGATTCAAGAGGTTTACCTCATCGAAAAACAATGATACAACGCTGTGTGAGAAACTACATGCCAACCATATTGATAACTAAGGAAACAATCAACATTGTGTGAGAATCTATAAGTGTAACTACTTGAAAACAAGCGATATAACACTGTGTGTGAAACTGCATGCATAAATTCTTGAAAACTAATGATACAACGCTGTGTGAGATTCTACACATGTACCTTATTGAAAACTAAGAATACAATGCTGTGTGAGATTCTACACGTGTACCTTACTGAAAACTAATGCTGCAATGCTGTGTGAAAATCTACAGGTGTAGCTTATTGAAAACTAAATATCCAACACTGTGTGAGGTTCTACACGAGTAACTTTTTGAAACTAAGGTTATAAAAATGTATGATACTCTACACGTGCAACATATTGAAAACTAACCATACAATGCTGTATGAGATTGAACACGTGCACCTTATTGAAAACTAACAAGGCAATGCTGTGTGAGATTCAACATGTGTATGTTATTGAAAACTAACTATACAACGATGTGTGAGAATCTACACGTGTACCTTACTGTAAACTAATGACACAACGCTGTGTGTGTATCTACAGTTGTAACTTACTGAAAACTAACGATATAACGCTGTAAATTCTTGGAAAATATACAAACATTTTGTGTGAAAATACATCCGTAATTTCTTGAAATCTAACTATACAAAACTTTGTGAGAATCCATAAGTGTAAGTACTTGAAAACTAGCGATACAACACTTTGTGAGAAAGTACATGCCTAACTTCTTGAAAACTAACAATACAACACAGTATGAGAATCTTCACTTGTACCTTATTGAAAACTAAGGACACAACCCTGTGTGAAATCTACACGTGTACCTTATTGAAAAGTAACGATACAAGGCTGTGTGAGATTCTACACGTGAACCTTATTGAAAACAAATGATACAAATCTGTTTGATAATCTACAGGTGTAACTTATTGAAAACTTACGATATAACAGTGTGTGAGAATCTACATGTGTAACTTATTGAAAACGAACGATACAACACTGTGTGAGAATCTGCAAACATAACTTCTTGAAAACTAAAGATACAACACTTTGTGAGAAACTGCACGTCTGTCTTTTTGAAAACTAACGAAATAAAGCTGTGTGAGAATCTCCACTTGTAACTTAATGATAACAAACGACACAACATTGTGTGAGAAACTAAATGCATAATTCCTTTAACACTAGCGATACAACAGTGTGTAAGTATCTACACGTGAAACTTATTGAAAACTAAAGATACAACGCTGTGTGAGAATCTACACATGCAACTTACTGAAAACTACCAATACAATATTGTGTGAGATGATACACGTGTCCCTTATTGAAAACTAATGACACAACTCTGTGTGAAAATATACAGGTGTAACTTATTGAAAACTAAAGATACTACACTGTGTAAGTATCTACACTTGTAACTTATTGAAAACTAAGGATAGGAAGGTGTGAGAGATTCTACACTTGCAACTTATAGAAAAATAATGCTACAATGCTGTGTGATAATCTACACGTGTACCTTATTGAAAACTAATGATACAACGCTGTGTGAGATTCACCCAGTACACATAATCGAAACCTAACGATGCAATGCTGTGTGATAATCCGCTAGTGTACCTTATTGAAAATTAATGACACAACTATGTGTGAGATTCTACACCTGTACCTTATTGAAAAATAATGCTACAATGCTTCGGGATAATTTACACGTGTAACATATTGAAAACTAAAGATTCAACCCTGTGCGAGATTCTACATGTGTACCTTATTGAAAATTAATGATACAACGATGTGTGAGGATCTACACTTGCACTTTATTGAAAATTAACGATACAACGATTTGGGAGATTCTACACCTGTACCTTATTGAAAACTAGAAATAAAAGCTGAGTGATAATCTACACGTGTAATTTATTGAAAACTAAATATGCAATGCTGTGTGAGATTCTACACATGTACCTATTGAAAATTAACGATACAACGATGTGTCAGATTCAACACTTGTACCTTATAGGAAAATAGCAATAAATGCTGTATGACCATCTGCAGGTGTAACATATTGAAAACTAAAGATACAACACTGTGTAAGTATCTACATGTATAACTTATTGAAAACTAACGATACAACAGTGTATAAGATTCTACACGTGCAAATTATTGACAACTAACACTACAACTCTGTGAGAATCTCCACATGCATCTTATTGATAACTAAAGATACAATGCTGTGTGAGAATCTATAAGCGTACCTACTTGAAAACTAGCGATACAACACTGTGAATAACTACATGAAAAACTTGTTGAAAACTAGCGATCCAACACTGTGTGAGAAACTACATGCATAACTTCTTTGAAACTAGAGATACAACACTGTGTGAGATACTACATGCATAACTTCCTGAAAACTAATGATACAACTTTGTGTGAGAAATTATATTAGTAACTTCTTGAAAAGTAATGGTACAAACCTGTGTGAGATTCTACACTTGCAACATATTTAAAACTAACGACCCAATACTTTGTCAGAATCTACACGTGTAAATTATTGAAAACTAACGACAAAACACTGTATGTGTTTTTACACGTGTAACTTAATGAAAACAAACGCTACAATGCTGTGTGAGATTCTACATGTTTAACTTACTGGAAAATATCGATACAACACTGTGTGGGAAACTACATGCATATCTTATGGACAAATAAAGACACAATATTCTATGCGACTCTTAAGCGATACCTCTTTAAAAGGATCAATACTACACTGTGTGAGGATCTACATGCATAACATCTTAAAAAACTAACCATGCAACAATGTGTGAGAAACTACATGTGTAACTTATTGAAATATAACGAAATAACACCGTGTGACAATCTATAAGCAAAACTTCTTGAAAACCATCAATACAACACTGTGTAAGGAACAATTTGTGTAACTACTAGAATACCAACGATACAACACTGTGTGAGAATCTACATGTGTAACTTCTGGGAAACTATCGACACAACACTGTGTGTGATTCTACAGGTGTAACTTATTGAAAACTAAGGATAAGATGCTGTGTGAGAATCTACAAGTGTACCTTATTGAAAAGTAATGATACAACACAGTTTGAGAATCTACCTTTGTACCTTCTTGGAAACTATCGACATAACACTGTGTGAGAATCTACATGCGTAATTCCTTGAAAACTAACGATACAACACTGTGTGTGAATCTACACGTGTAACTTATTGAAAACAAACTAAAGAATACTGTCTGAGAATCTATAAGCATAACTAGTTAAAACAAGCGATACAACACTGTGTGAGAAACTAGATGTGTACCTTATTGAAAACTAACGATACAATTGTGTGTGTGATTCTACACGTGGAACTTATTGAAAACTAATGATCCAACACTGTGTGAGAATCTACAGGTGTAAGTTATTGAAAACTATCAACACAACACTGTGTGTGATTCTACACGTGTAAGTTACTGAAAACAAACCATACAATGATGTGTGAGAATCTACAGGTATAACTTATTGAACATTAACGATATAACACTTCTAGAATACTAACGATACAACGCTGTGTGAGAATCTACACGAGTACCTTATTGAAAACTAACTATACAACACATTTTGAGAATCTACCCGTGTAACTCTTTGGAAAATATCGATACAACATTGTGTGAGTAACTACATGGGTAAATTCTTGAAAACAAACGATACAAAACTGTGTGAGAATCTATTACTGTATCTACTTGAAAAGTAGAGTTACCAGACTGTGTGAGAAACTTCATGCATAGCTTCTTGAAATCTAAAGATACAACACTGTGTCAGAAAATACATGCGTAATTGATTGAAAACTAATGATACAAGACTGTGAGAGAATCTATAAGCATAACTTCTTGAAAACTAACAATACAACACTGTGTGAGAAATTACACATCTAACTTCTTGAAAACTAATGATACAACCCTGTGTAAGAATCTACATATGTAACTTCATGAAAACTAATGTTACAACACTGTTTGAAAATCTACATGCGTAACTTCTTGAAAACTAACTGTATAACACTTTATGAGAAGCTTCATGTGTAACTCCTTGAAAAATAATGAGACAATACTGTGTGAGAATCTATATGCCTAACGTATTGAAAACTAATGATAGAAAATTATTTTCAAAATTCCATGCGTAACTACTTGAAACCTGATGGTGAGGCTTATTGTTAGTGTTATGGTTAGGGTCAGATGGTTAGGGTTATTATTATGTAAGGGTTATGGCGAGAGTAAGGGTTAGGGTTAGACTTAGGTTTAGGGTTAGGTTTAGGATTAGTTTGAGTTTAGGGTTAGGGTTAGGTTAGGGTTAGGTTAGGGTTAGGGTTAGGGTTAGGATTTAGGGTTAGTGTTAGAGTTAGGTTTAGGGTTAGAGGTTAGGGTTATGGATAAGGTTAGGGCTAGGGTTATGGTAGGGTTAGGTTTAGGGATATGCTTAGGGTTGGTTAGGATTAGGGTTCGATATCAGTTTAGGGGTTACAGCTAGGGTTAAATTTTGGCTTAAGTTTAGTGTTAGGGTTAGGGTTAGCATTATGGTTAGGGTTAGGCTAAGGGAAAGGTTTAGGGTTAGGGTTTGAGTTAGGTTTATGATTACGGTTAGTTATAGGGATAGGGTTAGGGTAGTGTTAGGATTTGGTTTAGGATTAGGGCTAGAAATGGGGATAGGGCTAGGGTTAGTGTTAGGGTTAGGGTTAGGTTTAGAGTTAGGGTTAGGTTAGGTAAGGGTTCGCGATAGTGTTAGGTGTTAAGTTTAGGATTAGGTTTAAGCTTAAGGTTAGTTTTAGGGTTAGGGTTAGGCTTAAAGTTAGGGTTAGGAGTAGGGTTAGGTTTAGGATTAAGGTTAGGTTTAGCGATAGGTTTAGGTTTAAGGTAAGAGTTAGGGGTTAGAAGTTAGGGTTAGGGTTATTGTTATTAGAGGGTTAGGATTAGAGATAAGTTTTGGATTAGGGTTAGGGTTGTGTCCCGCGCTACCGTCTCGCCAGCAAGAACGACGCAGGACACTCGGATCCTTCTGCAGTAAAGCTTTAATACATCTTGAGAGATAGATGATCAGTTTCTGAGAGGGAGACCCCAAGCTAAGAAACCCAGCCCCTTATATAAGCCTAGGAGCTCCGAGTGAGACGTGTAGAGATGGGATTGGTGGTTTGCTCATCACCCCAGATGACGGGTGAGGCACAGCTTAAACGGTAAACTCCAACTGACAGCAGATGTCAGCGCCATCTTCTAATGGCGATAGCGATAGTGAGGGCGGCTCCTCACATCTCCCCCCTATTCATTTATTTTTGAAGCCATAGGACACCCACAACTTTGGAGTGGAGATAGAGGTCAAATCCCCATGTGCAAATTTGGAACATGTACAAAGCTCCTCTCCAGGGTCTTATCCCCAGAGGGAGCCCTGACCAGTCCCGATGTCGTTTTTCTGGGGGAAGGAGATCATGACATAGAACCTTCATGCAAGATGACTTATCTCCCAGGAGAAAGTCGTTATACCGCAGACCTCTCCTGTGCAGTGCTTAGCCTTGCAACTCCTTGGGCTGCTGAAGCCTACCCACTCTATCCCGTGCAATGAGACTAGCCTCGTGGGGTGCAAGAGCCGGGAGGCCAGCGACCTATTGCTTTAACATGGTTAACCAAATGTCAGGGAGGCTCCGTGTTCTAAGGCAGCAAGTGCTTGTGCCACCATCACTTTGTCTCTTTTGTTTGGGCTCTGAGCTTACACACCATCCAAAGCATCAACACTATTCCACAGCAGAGAACTAGGCTAAATGATCCCACCCCCACCCATTCCTTAAAATAAGAAAATGCAGATGAAATCCAGGAGGAGAGGCCTTCCATCAGAGAAAGATCCAGACGCGTGGAATTCACTTGCAGGATCGCCACTCTCAACTCACGGAGTGTCTGCTCAAACTAAAAAGTCCAATTCTGTAATAAATGTTGAGACAGAGCTTTTGACAGGTTAGCTGCTCTTGTAAAATTCTCATATTGTACTGAAGTGACACAAAGGCCAGGCAACTTTTGTTCACATCCCAATTGGGCCATCTGCCACAATATATCCAATTGTTCCTGAACCAAATTAATCTGTTGGTTTACCAACATCAGGCCTCCTTGTATCTGAGAATTGGCAGTGGCCTGTTTATCTAGGGCCATGGTCACAGTGGCTGATAGCTCATTAATGGTTTGAGTTGTCTGCACAGTGGGGGAAAGTGCAAGGGCCGAGGCGGTAACCGAAGCAGTAACCGCGGCAGCGGCCATCAGGCCCACAATAATAGCAGAGATCCCAAAAATCTCGCTTTTCCCTAAACAAACTCAAACTACTTGGCACCTCAACAGGAACTGGAACAAATCGAGGCATGCACATTACCAAAGCAAAAGGGTGCTTAATAGCATCCCAGCATAATGCATAAAAACAATTCTAAGCAGAGCAATTTATTTCTTTCTGATTCTTACCTAAGGTATCATTACTCACAACCCAAATAAAGGGCAGCCAAACATAAATTGGAGCAGCTGAATAATTAGTTCTCTTAAAAGGGGTATACTTAACATTGGAGGAGGACCAATCAGATGATCCAGAGCTCTGTCCCTCACTCAGACTGTTGCCTAATGCCCCTTTCCAATCAAAAGTAATCTGTCCCTTCTCACTATATCCTCCAGCAATCATTGCCATAGGAGAAAGATCAGTACAGCTTCCATTAATTCAAAAGGATTAGCATTAGATCTTTCTGGATCCATATGAATAAAATTGTCCTTTAATGAAGAAATCACAGTAAAGCACAAGCTTCCTACCAATGACAAGGTTCTCTCATCCTGAAAACTCTGTATCTGAGGATCTAAAGGCAAAAAGGCAAGCCCCAACTCTCTATTAGTTGTGAAAAATCTAGGGAACTCCTGGGCATTATGCATCACTGGCATCGGTAGGGGAAGGTAGACATGATGGCCCACCGTAACTCTCCCATCATACTAGGAACCATCATCCCGAGTAGGAGAGTCTTCATCACCCACTTGGCCTCCATCCTTCTTATTCTGGAGTTGTGAAGGAGCTCTTCGAGTGAGTCTTTCAGGGATCCACAGGGGGTTTTCTTCCTCCTGTGGAAAAACACACACAGCTCCCCTGGATCTTATTAGAATAGGATCCGGGCCTTTCCATTCATTAGTTAGCACATCTTTCCATTTTACAAATTCTTTTGGCCTATCAGGCTCTAAACTGTGGCGATCGGCCGCAGTGTGGCCTTGGGCATCAGAGTTCAAGAAATTAAGGGTAAAAAGTGCCATGGACACAGCAACTCTTGGTACCGAGGGTAGAACATCCTCAATACTCCCCTTTTGTTTAATCAGATATGATTTGAGTGTACGATGGGCACGTTCCACAATGCCCTGTCCTTGAGGGTTATAAGGTAGGCCAGTTAGATGGGTAACATCCATTTGCCGACAAAACTGTCAGAATTTTTGAGAGGTATATGCTGGTCCATTGTCTGTTTTTAAAATTCTGGGTTTTCCCCAAGCACTCCAGGCCTCAAGGCAATGTTGAATCACATATGAGGCCTTTTCCCCTGTTGGGGCGTGGCAAACATTACGCCAGAACAGGTGTCAACAGAAACATGAACATATTGAAGCCTTCCAAAAGAGGGAATATGAGTAACATCCATCTGCCACATCTGCAATGGTCTAATGCCACGTGGGTTTATTCCCACGTGGGGAGCAGGTAAGAATTCGCAGCAATTCTGGCATTGAGTAACAATTTCCCTAGCCTCTTTCCTGGATAGAGCAAAACGATGGCGCAAGGTCTCAGCCGTCACATGAAAGCGCTGATGGAATTCTTTTGCTGCTTGTGTGTGGGTAGACAAGGCAGCGGCCACCAGCTTTGTAGCCTTGTCCGCTAAGTCATTCCCTAAGGACATGGGACCTGGGAGTCCAGAATGTGCTCGGACATGGGTAATGAAAACAGGAAATCTCCTATTTAACAAGGCAGCTTGTATCTTCTGAAAGATGTTAGCAACTCTGCTGGAGGATCTTATTATTCCAGCTATCTCAAGGAGATTAACTGCATTAACCACATAAGAGGAATCTGATACAATATTGAGGGGTCCTGGAAAAGCCTCAAGAACCTCCAGTACTATCAGACATTCTACAACTTGAGGTGAAGTTTCATTATATTGTTTAGATATAACCCTATCCTTGACCACATAAGCTCCCATACCAGTTTTTGATCCATCAGTGTACACCACAGTCCCATCTGGGAGTGGGTCTTTAGCTGTCACTTGTGGAAACACTATAGCCTGGTTTAGGGCAAACTGTAAAATTGGATGCTTTGGAAAATGATTATCAATTTGTCCTGAAAAGGAAGTAACTAAAACTGCCCAATCACTAGATGTGGCTGCCAAGGTCTGAACTTGTGCAGCAGTATAAGGCACAATCAAGGAATCAGGATCCCTGCCAAAATGCGTAACAGCTGCTTTTATTCCGCGAAGCGCGAGCTGTGCAACAGCATCAGGGTACCAGTCAATAATCTTAGCAGGGGAAGCATTTGGATGAATCCAAAGTAATGGTCCATGTTGCCACAGGACTGCAGTTGGCAATTGAGCTGTCTTAAAAACACACAGATTAAAAGGTAGTGACTCCTCAATACGTTGTAATTGTGCTTCCTGTAAGGCCTCTTCCACCATCTGTAAGGCTCGGTGGGCGGCAGGGGTAAATTTTCTGGGTGAGGAGATATGAGGCTCACCCTCCAGGAGATCGAAGAGGGGTTTTAGATCAGCAGATGGAATTTTTAAAAAGGGCCTCAACCAATTTATATCTCCCAGAAGTTTCTGAAAATCATTTAATGTTTGTAAGTGGTCTTTGCGAATTTCTATTTTCTGAGGAACTATATTTTTGGGAGTAATCATTGAGCCCAAAAAGAGGCCTGTATCTGCAATTTGAACCTTTTCTGAGGCAATCTCTAATCCCCACTGTTTTAATTCAGCCACCAGCATGGGAAAAGCCTTTTGTAAAACATCTAACTCTTTGTGACAAATAAGAATATCGTCCATATAATGGATCATGATTAAAGATGTAAATTGCTTCCTAATTGGCTCCAAAGCCTCCTGCACATACAGCTGACATATTGTTGGGCTATTGGCCATGCCTTGCGGCAGTACCTTCCACTGAAATCTCTTGTCTGGTTCCATATGATTAAGAGAAGGGATAGTGAAGGCAAACCTTGGTCTATCCCGTGGGTAAAGTGGAATAGAGAAGAAACAATCCTTAATATCTATAATAATAAGCTTCCAATCTTGAGGAAGTGCAGAAAGCAAAGGAAGTCCTCTTTGAACAGGGCCAAAAAGATGCATCTGATTGTTAATGGCCCGCAGGTCATGGAGTAATCTCCACTTCCCAGATTTCTTCTTAATAACAAAAATTGGTGTATTCCATGGGGAGGTAGAAGGCTCTAGATGCCCCAGCCGTTCCTGTTCTTGCACTAATCTTGTGACAGCCTCTAATTTTTCAGAGGATAGAGGCCATTGAGAGACCCATAACGGCTCCTCTGTTTTCCACGGTATGGGTCGTGAAGCCTCAACGGCCCCTAAATAAAACCCAGTCCTTTTCTACCCCGATTTCCATGTTGCGTAATGGGTTTTATTCTGCCTTGTTCTTGCCTACCCAAGCCTCTACCCTTTGTATACCCCATCTTTGCCATAATGGCTGATGCCTGGGGGGAGTATTCATTAGTTAGGGTCATGCCCATGGCTTGTAACACATCCCGTCCCCATAAATTTACAGGGAGTGGCAACACATAGGGGGTAAAACATCCCTGTTTGCCCTCAGCGTTCCGCCAGGTTAAGGCTGAGGCACTGATGGCAGGAGAGGACTGGTATCCAAGACCTTGTAGAGAATGAGATGAAACAACAGTGGGCCAAGACTTCGGCCACCAATGGAGTGAAATAATGCTTTTGTCTGCTCCCGTATCCATTATCCCTTCAAATTCTTTTCCATTAATTAACAATTTTATTGTAGGTCTCTCATTTAGGGGTATAGCCAGATAGGCTGAATCACTTCCAGAAGATCCCATAGCCCTTTTTTGTAAAGTGTAGGTTTCTCCATCCCCGAGGGAGGGCAGCAACACCAGTTGTGCAATTCTATCTCCCTGCTTTATAGAAAATACACCCCGAGGGCTAGAACAGAGAACTTGAATCTCCTCTTTATGATACGGGTCAACAATCCCAGGATATATAATGAGTCCCTGTAAAGTTAAGGAGCCACGGCCCAGAATAAGCCCAATGGTGGCAGGGGGCAAAGGTCCAGGGGAATGGACTGGGACCGGTTGAACATTCATTTGGGGCATGAGTAAGAAGTCGGAGGCGGCACGCAAGTCCATTCCGGGGGTTCCTCGGAAGCCTCTACTTTCTCTTGATTGCTTTTCTGAAATCGGTTCCCATATTTCTGAGGGCCCTGGGACCATGGGCCCCGTGACCCGTTTTTTGATTGGGGTACCTTGGGTTCTTCAATAGGGGGCAGAAGCCTCCCTTTCATATCCCGGACTGACCTGCACTCACTAGCCCTATGATAACCTTTACCACAACGATGGCAAAGCTTCAGTTCTCTTGTTCTTTCAGGGGCTTGACAATCTTTCTTAAGGTGCCCCATTTTCCCACAATTAAAACAAGCTTTTCGACTAGATAAATCTCTACGCCTGTGCGTTTGTAAAATGGCGGCAGCTAGTCCTGCATTGGTTAGGGGTCTCCCCAGCTCCCTGCACACTCTGAGCCAATCTTGTAAACCTTTGCTTTTGCGAGGGCGATAGCCGCTCGACATTCCTGGGTTGCTTGTTCATAGACAAGTTGCTCAATCAGGGGCATAGCTTGTTCTGAATCACCAAAGATGCGACCGGCGGCCTCAGTCATTCTGGCCACAAAGTCTGAAAATGGCTCTTGGGGTCCTTGGACAATCTTCGTAAGGTGTCCACTGGATTCTCCCCTTTTTGTGAGGGCCTTCCATGCTTTAATAGCGGCGGCCGACACCTGACCATAGACGCCCCAGATGTAGTTGGTTTGATTAAGGGCATGTTGACCCTGACCTGTCAGCATTTCAAATGTCCACTGCCTCTGATTCTCATCTTCAGCTGTGGCATGAACTCTAGCTTGCGCCTGGGCTGCATCATACCAGAGAGCCTTCCATTCCATGTATTTTCCCATGTTGGGAAGCACTGCTTTCACTGTCGTCTGCCAGTCAGTGGGAGTCATGGCAAAATTAGCAAGCCTTTCTACCTGTATTGTGGTAAAGTTAGCATTGACCCCATAATTACGAACGGATTCGGCCAATTCTTTGATTTGATTGTAATCTACTGGAGTATGTACTCTTCCGCCTTCCACATTCTCGAATACTGGAAAAGCCATTTGTATTTTTCTCCGTTCCTCTAAAGGTAAAAAGGAGTCAGTACCAGTATTCAGCCGAAGCTCATACTGCGGAGGCGCCGAGGGGCGTGAGCCCGCTGGATTTATAGGCGGTGGCCTCACATTCATTTTTGTTTTCAGTGGCCGGTGTCTATCAGGGTGATATCTTTCTTCCTCATACCGTGCCACCTCCTCCTCTAGACCACCTTCTTCGCTAGAATACAGAGTGTCAGAATCAGAATTATCTAGCTCCAAGGCTTCTAGCTCTACTGTAGTGTATAGACTAGATTCTGGCTTTTTCTTTTTCTTAGATTTGTTAGGGGGTGAATGATCACTCCCTTCTTTCTCTCCCCCTTTCTTAACTTCTTGGGGAGGGCCTTTTTTCTTAGACATGTCTTTCCTTTTGCGAGCTCCCATTCTCTCACTCCGTTCAGTTTCTGACATGCTATCCTGAACTTCCTCTAAGGTTCCCTGACTTTCTACTATAGCAGGGTGACAGGCCTCATCCTGCAAGCAGTTTTTAACTAGCTTCCAAATGGCTTTGGTACCTAAGTGGAGATCTCCTTCTGCATGCTTCCTGTCTAGTTCTTTACCTAGCTTGTTCCATGAGGCCACAGTGAGGGACCCGGAACAAGCATACCATGGTGCCACTCTATCTACCTCCTTCACAAAATTTTGAAGTGTTCGTGGTGCAATTTTGAGATCTCTTTGTTTTAGCACAGTCTGTAGGGCAGTAACCACTGACTGTGACAACCCCATCGCGCTAGCGGCTTATCTAAAAAACGGCGCTCGACTTACCAGACTGACAGCACTGTTCTGTCAGTACCAGCCACAATGAAGAAGGACAAACAGGACTAGCACCAAAGCCTCCACTGACCCGTCCCACGGTGATGACAAACTAAGGCCAAAGTCGAGAAAAGGGGTGTTCAGGATAAAGCATACCTCTCTGAACTTACGTCCCTGCAGTTCTGAATCCGCCCCGTCTTCCGAGGGGTCTCCCGCGGCGCCGGTGATGTTGAAGAGTTCCCGGGTTTCGGCACCAGATGTCCCGCGCTACCATCTTGCCAGCAAGAACGACGCAGGACACTCGGATCCTTCTGCAGTAAAGCTTTAATACATCTTGAGAGATAGATGATCAGCTTCTGAGAGGGAGACCCCAAGCTAAGAAACCCAGCCCCTTATATAAGCCTAGGAGCTCCGAGTGAGACGTGTAGAGCCGGGATTGGTGGTTTGAAACCTGACTTGAGTGTTATTTTTAGTGTTATGGTCAGGGTCAGATGGTTAGGGTTAGTATTATGTAAGGGTTATGGCTAGGGTAAGGGTTAGTGTTAGGATTAGGTTTAGGGTTATTGTTAGGATTAGGTTGAGGTTTAGGGTTAGGGTTAGGGTTAGGGTTAGGCTTAGTGTTAGGTTTAGGGTTAGGCTTAAGCTTATGGTTAGGCTTAGGGTTAGAATTAGTGTTAGGTTTGTGGATAGGGTTTAGGGTAGAGTTACTGTTAGGGATAAGGATAGGGTTAGGGATATGGTTAGGGTTACGGATAGGTTCGGGTGAGGGTTAGAGGTTAGGGCAAGATTTAGGGTTAGGGTTATGAATAGGTTAAAGTTAGAGTGAAGGTTAGGGTTAGCATTAGGATTAGGGTTAGACTAAGGGATAGGTTTAGTGTTAGGGTTTCTGTTAGGTTTAGGATTAGGGTTAGTTTTAGGGATAGGGTTGTCGTAGTGTTAGGGTTAGGGTTAGAATTATGGCTAGGGTTAGGGTTAGCCTTAGGGTTAGGGCTAGGGTTAGGGTTAGGGCTAGTGTTAGGGTTAGGTTTAGGGTTAGGATTAGGAATAGGGTTAGGGTAGATTTAGGGTTAGGGAAAGGGTTATGCTTAGGGTTAGTGTTCCAGTTCGTGTTAGGGGTTAGGGTTAGGGCTAGGGCTAGGTTTAGGCTTAAATTTAGGTTTAGGGTTAGGGTTAGGCTTAAAGTTATGGTTAGGGGTAAGGTTAAGGTTATGATTAGGGTTAGGTTTAGGGATAGGTTTAGGTTTAGGGTTAGGGTTAGGGGTTATAGGTTAGGGTTATTGTTAGTATAGGGTTAGGATTAGTAATAGGTTTAGGATTACAGTTATGGTTAGCATTTAGGTTAGTGTTAAGGTTAGGGTTAGGGTTAGGTTTAGTTTAGGGTTATTGTTAGCATTAGGGTTAGGGTTATGTTTAGGGTTAAGTTATAGCTACAGTTAGGGTTAGGCTTAGTGTTAGTGTTAGTGAAAGGCCTAGGGTTAGAGTTAGGGTTAGGGTTTGAGTTAGGTTTATGGTTAGGTTTAGGAATAGCATAAGGGTAGTGTTATCATTAGGGTTAGGGATAGGTTTAGGGTTAGGCTTAGAGCTAGGGTTAGGGTTAGGGTTAGGGTTAAGTTTAGGGTTATTCTTAGGTTTAGGCTTAAGTTTCGGTTTAGGGTAAGTGTTAGGGTTAGGTTTTGGGTTAGGGTTAGGTGTAGGGTGTGACTTATTGAAAACTAAGGATACAAGCCTCTGCAAGAATCTATAAGGATAACTTCTTGAAAAGCACTGAAACAACACGGTGTGGGAAACTACACGTCTGCCTTCTTGAAAAGTAAATATACACCACTGTG
Source organism: Mesocricetus auratus (assembly GCF_017639785.1). Lineage (NCBI taxonomy): Eukaryota > Metazoa > Chordata > Mammalia > Rodentia > Cricetidae > Mesocricetus > Mesocricetus auratus. Next base: position 20,729 of record NW_024432194.1, read on the forward strand.
TGCGAATCTACTTGAACAATTCTTGGAAACTATCGATACAATACTGTGTGAAAAAATACATGTGTATCTTATTGAAAATTAACGACAAAACACTGTATGTGAATCTTAAGCGACACCTCTTGAAACAAATCAATACAAAACTGTGTGAGGAACTACGTGCTTAACTACTTGAAAACAATCGATACATCACTGTGTGAGAAACTACATGTGTAACTTATGGAAAGCTAATGATATAACACAGTGTGTTAATCTACAAAGGTAACTTCTTCAAAACTACCGTTACAAACTTGTGTGAAAAACTACATGTGTGACTTCTTGGAAACTATCGATACAACAATTTGTGAGAAACTACATGTGTAACTTATTGAAAACTAACAAAACAACACTGTGTGAGAATCTATAAGCTATACTTCTTGAAAACCATCAATACAACACTGTATGATGAACTAGTAAGTTCTATAAAACTAATTATACAATGCCTTATAAGATTCTACCCGTGTACCTAATTGAAAACTAACGATACAATGCTGTGTGACAATCTATACAAGTAACTTATTGAAAACTAATGGTACAAAACTGTGTAAGTATCTACACGTGTAACTTATTGAAAACTAATGATAAAACACATATTAAGAATCTACCCGTGTAACTTCTTGGAAACTATCTGGACAACACTGTGTGAGAATCTACATGCATAATTTCTTGAAAACTAATGATACAATTCTGTGTGAAAATCTACATGTGTAACTTTTTGAAAAATAACCATACAATAGTGTGTGAATATCTGTAAGCAAAACTTATCTTCATAACTTATTGAAATCTAACTATACAACTCTGAATTCTAAACTGAATGCATAACTTCTTGAAAAATAACGAAATAACTCTGTGTGGGAAACTATATTTGTAAGTTCTGGCAAAATAATGATACAACACTCTCTGAGAATCTACACGTATAACATATTGAAAATTAACTATACAACACTGTCTGAGTATCTACACATGTAAATTATGGAAAACTAACTATACAACACAGATTAAGAATCTACCCGTGTAACTTCTTGGAAACTACCGAAACAACACTGTGTAAGAAACTACATGCGTAATTTCTTGAAACTAGCGATATAACACTGTGTGAGAATCTACACGTGTAACTTATTGAAAACTAACAATAAAATACTTTGTGGGAATATATAAGTGTAACTTCTTGAGTACTAAAAATTAAACACTGTGTTAGAATCTATAAGTGTAAGTACTTGAAAAATACCGATACAACACTGTGTGAGAAACTACATGTGTAGATTCTTGAAAACTAACGAAACAACGCTGTTTGAGATTCTACACTTGTACCTAATTTAAAGCAAACCACAAAACCCTAACTTCATGAAAACTAACAATACAACACGGTGTGAGATTCTACCCGTGTACCTTATTGAAAAGTAATGATACAATGCTGTGTGAGATTCTAAACTTGTACCTTATTGAAAACTAAGGATACAACGCTTTTTGAGAATCTACACGTGTACATTATTGAAAACTGATGATACAACGCTGTGGGATAATCAACACATGTAACATAATAAAACTTAATGATTCTCTGCTGTGTGAGATTCTACAAGTGTACGTTATTGAAAACTAAGGATTCAATGCATGTGAAATTCTAAATGTGTACCTTATTGAAAACAAATGATACAAAGCTGTGTGGGTATCTACAGGCGTAACTTATTGAAAACAAATGACACAATGCTGTTTGAGTATCTACCAATGTAAGTTCTTGGAAAATATCAATACAACACTATGTGAGAAACTACATCCATAATTTCTTGCAATCCAACTATACAATACTTTGTGAGAATCCATCAGTGTATCTACTTGAAAACTAGCGATACAACACTATGTGAGAAACTACATGTCTACCTTCTTGAAAACTAATGATAAAACGCTGTGTGAGAATCTATGAATGTAAGTACTTGAAAAGTAAGGATACAACACTGAGTGAGATACTACATGCCTAAATTCTTGAAAAATAACGATACAACACAGATTAAGAATCTACTGGATAGCTTTTTCGAAACTATCGAACCAACACTGTGTGAGAATTACATGTGTAATTTCTTGAAAACTAATGATAAAAACTGTGTGAAGATCTCCATGTGTAACTTATTAAAAAATAATGATACAAGGCTGTGTGAGGATCTACACGTGTAACTTATTGAACACTAACGATTCAACGCTGCGTGAGATTCTACACTTGTACCTTATTGAATACTAATAATGAAAAGCTGTGTGAGAATCTACACGTGTAACTTATAGAAAAATGACAATACAAGACTGTATGAGATTCTACACGTGTACATTAATGAAAACAAGCGATATACAGCTGTTACAGAATCTAAAGTTTTAACTTATTGAAAACTAACTATACAACTCTGTGTGAGAATTTGTAAACATAACTTCTTGAAAACTAACAATATAACACTATGTGAGAAAATACAAGTCTATCTTCTTGAAAACTAATGATACAACGCTGTGGGAGAATCTACACCCATAACTTAATGACAACTAACGACACAACACTGTGTGAGAATCTATAAGTATTAGTTCTTGAAAACCAGCGATACAAACTGTGTGAGAAAGTACATGCCTAACTTCTTGAAAACTAACCATACAATGCTGTATGAGTATCTACACGTGTACATTATTGAGAACTAATGATACAACCCTGTGTGAGATTCTACACATGTACCTAATTGAAAAGTGAAGATACAATTCAGTATGAGAATATACATATGTAACTTATGGAAAACTAACAATATATCACTGTGTGAGAATCTTCACATGTAACTTCTTCAAAACTAGCCTTATAATCTTTTGTTAGAAACTACATGTGTAAGTTCTTGGAAACTATCGGTACAACACTGTGTGAGAAATCACATGCATAACTCATGGAAAACTAATGAAACAATTCTGTGCGTGAATCTGTAAGCGGTACTTCTTGAAAACCATCAATACAACACTCTGTGAGGAACTACATGCATAACTTCTTGAAAATTAACGATATAACACTGTGTGTGATTCTACATGTGTATGTAATAGTAAACTAAGGACACAAGGCTGAGTGAGATTCAACACTTGTACCTTAATGAAAACTAGCAATAAAAGCAGTGTGAGAATCTACATGTGTACCTTATTGATAACTAACGATGCAACCAACATTGTGTGAGAATTTATAACTGTAACTATTTGAAAACAAGCAATATAACACTTTGTTAGATTTTACATGCGTAATTCTTGAAAATTAACGACACAATGCTGTGTGGGATTCTACCCGTGTACCTTCTTGAAGACTAAGGATACAACACTGTGTGAGATTCTACACGTGTACCTTATTTAAAACTAACGATGCAATGCTGTGAGAGAAACTACAGGTGTAACTTAATGTAAACTAAAGATCCGACACAGTCTGATCATCTACGTGTGTAACTTATTGAAACTAAGGATATAAAAATGTTAGAATTCTAAACTTGCAAATTATTGAAAACTAACCATACAACGCTGTGTGAGATTCTACAATTGTCCCTTATTGAAAACTAATGATACAATGTGATGTGAGAATCTACACATGTACCATATTGAAAAATAACGATACAAAGCTGTATGAGATTAAACACGGGTAACTTATGGAAAAGAAATGATACAAGGCTGTTTGAGAATCTACAGGTGTAATTATTGAAAAGTAACAATACAATGCTAATTGAGAATCTACACGTGTACCTTATTGAAAAATATCTATACAACACAGGTTGAGAATCTACCCGTGTAACTTCTTGGAAAATATCGATACAACACTCTATGAGTAAATACAAGGGTAAATTCTTGAAAATTAATGATACAAAACTGTGTGAGAATCTATAAGTGTAACTACTTGAAAACTAGCAATACAAAACTGTGTGAGAAACTACATGTGTAACTTATGGAAAACTAAAGATCAAACACTGTGTAAGTATCTACACGTGTAACTTGTTGAAAACTAAGGATACAACACAGTTTAAGATTCTACCCATGTAACTTCTTGGACATTATCGACAAAAACTGTGTGAGAATCTACATGTGTAATTTGTTGAGAACTAACGAAAAAACACTGTTTGAGAATCTATAAGCGATACTTCTTGAAAACCATTAACTCAATACTGTGGGAGGAACTACATGCCTAACTTCTTGAAAATTAACAAAGCAAAGCTGTGTGAGATTCAACACGTGTACCTTATTGAAAACTAGCAATTAAAGCTGTGTGAGATTCTACAGGTGTAAGTTATTGAAAACTAAAGATAAAACGCTGTATGAGTATCTACACATGCAACTTATTCAAAACTAACTATACAACAGTGTGTGAGATTCTACACATGCAACTTATTGAAAACTAACAATAAAACAATGTGTGAGGTTTTATACGTTAAACTTATTTAAAACTAACGACACAACAGTGTGTGATTCTACACGTGCAACTTATTGAAAAATAATGCTATAACGCTGTGTGATAAACTGCACGTGTACATTATTGAAAACTAATGATACAACGCTGTGTGATAATCTACACCTGTACCTTATTTAAAATTAACCATACAATGATGTGGGAAATTCTACACCTGTACCTTATTGAAAACTAACGATACAACGCTGAGTGAGAGTCTACACGTGTACCTTATTGATAACTAATTGTACAATACTGTCTGAACTTGAAAACTAGGATTACAAAACTCTGTGAGAAACCTCATGCATAATTTCTTGAAAACTAATGATACAACGCTGTGAGATTCTACACGTGTACCTTATTGAAACCTAACGATACAACACTTTGTGAGAAATTACATGAGTAACTACTTGAAAACTAAGGACACAAAGCAGTGTGAGATTCTACACTTGCAACTTATTGAAAACTAACGATCCAAACTGTGTGAGAATCCATCACAGTAAATTATTGAAAATTAATGACACAACACTGTGTGCGATTCTCCACATGTAACTTATTAGAAATTAACGCTAGAAGGGTGTGTGAAAGTCTATACGTGTAACTTATTGAAATTAAAGATACAATGCAGTGTGAGATTCTAAACATATATCTTATTGAAAATTAACGATAAAACGATGTGTGAGATTCTACACTTGTACCATATACAAAATTAATGCAACGCTGTGTGAGAATCTAAACGTGTAACTTATTGAAAACTAACAAAACAATGCTGTGTGAGAATCTACAGGTGTAACTTATTGAAAACTAAAGATACAATACTGTGTAAGTATCTACAAATATAACTTATTTAAAACTAAAGATACAAAACTGTGTGAGAATCTACATGTGCAACTTATTGAAAACTAACAAGACAATTGTGTGAGATTATACACGTGTATCTTATTGAAAACTATCGACACAATGCTGTGTGAGAATCTACAGGTGTAACTTATTAAAAATTAAGATGACACACTGTGTAAGTATCTAAACGTGTACGGCCTAAGTATGTACACGTGTAACTCAATGAAAACTAAATATACAACACAGTGTGAGAATCTACACTTGTAACTTATTGAAAACTATCGATACAACACTGTGTGAGAAACTATATGCATAATTTATTGAAAACTAACGATACAATACTCTGAAAATCAATAAGCATAACTTTTTGGAAACTACCAATACAACACTGTTAGAAACTACACTTGTATCTTCTTGAAAATTAAGGATACAACACTATGTGAGAAACTACACGAGGAACTTCTTTTTTATCATTTTTATTTTAATTTTGAATAGCTTGTTTTACATATCAATCCTAGTTTTCTCTCCCTCCCCTCCTCCCGCACTCCCTTCACCCCCACCCTCCAACCTATTGCCAAATCCTTCCACATAGGGAATATCTAGAGACTGTCATTTTAATCTGGGTAGGGTCCAGGCACTCCCTAATAGTCCAGGCTGAGA